>NW_016804242.1:652145-671701 GCF_001698545.2 Rhinopithecus bieti
TTTTTTTTTTTGAGACGGAGTCTCGCTGTGTTGCCCAGGCTGGAGTGCAGTGGCCAGATCTCAGCTCACTGCAAGCTCCGCCTCCCGGGTTTACGCCATTCTCCCGCCTCAGCCTCCCGAGTAGCTGGGACTACAAGCGCCCGCCACTTCGCCCGGCTAGTTTTTTGTATTTTTAGTAGAGACGGGGTTTCACCGTGTTAGCCAGGATGGTCTCGATTTCCTGACCTCCTGATCCGCCCGTCTCGGCCTCCCAAAGTGCTGAGATTACAGGCTTGAGCTACCGCGCCGGGCCCAACACAACATTTTAAGTGGATACTTGCAACACTTGAGCTTACTGCAATAGCCACAGCAGGTGGCTACGAAATTGTTACAGTAGTAAGATAGGTACTAGAGTGAATTTTAAGCAGTTATGATTGAATACTGCATCTTTATTTTTGTTTTAAGTTTCTGTCAACAGCAAATGGTGTCATGTATGGTCTGTAAATGTGTGAGAGAAAGTTTTGGTAAATTTTAACTTTTTATGAAAGATGTGTATATTTTAGCATGGTAAATAATAAAATAGACTATGTGTACATATATTTTATGCATTCGTGACATACCTTTTTAAAAAATTTTTGCTATTTCTAGGTGATGCAGTTCATCTGTGAGTTTTCAAATTGCTCCAAATCTCCAAAAAATTTTCTAATATATTTTCTGAGAAAAATCTGCGTGTAAGTGGACCCACGCATTTCAAATCTGTTTTTCCAGCGTCAGGTGTACTTTAAAGTATGTCAGGAGAGTGGGGATAAAAAAATTCAAAGTATTGTTTCGACAAAGTGAGCTATCCTCTCACTCAACAGCAATAAACACAGACAGAAGATTTCTGTGACCAAATGTGTGGGGATTTCTTCCCACCAGCAAGCAAGCAAGCAATCAATTCTGCAGCAGAAACCACCTAGGTGTCCTCCAATTCAAGTCAATTCTGACTATTTTCCTGCACATAAAACCACAGGTTGAAGCCAGGTGCGGTGACTCACACCTGTAATCCCAGGACTTTGGGAGGCTGAGGCAGGTGGATCACCTGAGGTCAGGGGTTCAAGACCAGCCTGGCCAACATGCTGAAACCCCATCTCTACTAAACATACAAAAATTAGCTGGGCATGGTGGCAGGCACCTGTAATCCCAGCTACTTAGGAGGCCGAGGCAGGAGAATTGTTTGAACATGGGAGGCAGAGGTTGCAGTGAGCCAAGATGTGCCATTGTACTCCAGCCTGGGCGACAAGAGTGATGAAACTCTGTCTCAAAAAGAAAAAAAAAAAAGACAAAACACAGATTGAGGGCTCAGTGCCCAAGACCACCCCTGACCCTCATCAGTCACAAGTCTGGGCCTGTGGAACTTCTGACCTACCAGCTTCAATGTGGAGTTTCCACACTCTCTCTTTGGGTTTAATTTGCTAGAGTGGCTTACGGAATTCAGGAAAACTGAATATATGTTTATCAATTTATTTATTTCCTTGCTTTTTTTTTCTCCTGCTTTTGTTGTATCCTTCAAGGAAAGAGGCGGAGCTGAGGTACCAAGGGACCTTTTTTCTCTCTTCTCATTGCAAAAGTCACACAAGTGAAGTCAGGTGTAACTATACAGACCCAAGAGAGTCATTTACTGGTTTATTACAAAGAAGATTACAAAGGATGTAGGTGAAGAAATTCATAGGGCAAGGTATGGGGGAAGAGGTTCAGGGTGTCCATGCCCTCCCTGACCACCAACCTCCAGGAGCCTCCAACGCGTTCAGCTATTCAGAAGCTCTTGAAACCCAGTCATCTTGTGTCTTTTATGGAGGCTTCATTGGATGGGCATAAACGACAGCTGTGTAGAAATGTGATTAGACACAAAACATATGATCTAATACTAATAAGTTGAGTGGGGAAACCCAGCAAGGTCTATCTGTTTAGATTCTTTTTGTCCTCTCTCTGCTGCATTCTTTTCTCCAGGGAATGGGGCAGGACCCCTTTTGAAATGGGGATCTTATGGCCTACAATCACATAAGATAAGTCAGATAATTTATGGCCAGCTCCAAGACAGAAAGGCAAGGAAGTTTTCTGACTTTGAAAGAGGAGGAGCAGATGAAAGGAGGCAGGAGGTAAGAAAGAGAGATTCTGTTTTCTGAGGCCTGTATCTGAGGTTTTAAGTGCCCCAACATTATAACTAAAGACTGTAACAAGGGATATGGGAGTTATAAGCCAGGAACTATGTACGAAAACATATATATATAGATATTATAGTATCTATTTATATATATCTCATTATTTCACACATGTCATCTATTTCCTTCTTGTTTCCATTGTTTTTGCTGGGAGATCAGCTGTTAGTCTATTTTTTGCTCTTGTGAAGGTAATAGGTCTTTTATTCTCTGGTTGCTTATAAGATTTTTCTTTTTTTTAGCTTTTGCAGTGGGACTGTGTGTCCAGGGGTGGTTTTCTTTGTACTCTTTTGTTAGAGCTTTGTAGAGCTTCTTGAATACATGACTTGAAACACCTGTCAGATAACATCAACATCTATGTATCTATGGGTCTGTCTGTTATTTTAATCAACTTTTGCCCTTTTACATTTCTTTTTATCTGATTGACTGCCAAACATTGTAAATAAAAATTGTAGTTACGATTTGAGGCTCAGTAGGGTGTTATCTTTCCCCAGAGAGATTTTGCTTTTGTTACTGGCAGCAAGGGTTGAGTTAGATCATCTCTCTGGGTTTGATTTATTTCAGATCTTTTCCCCACATTTTCACTTTCTTTGTAGCTTTCTGATGCCTTCAAACAGTTAAAAAACAAAACTGTCTAGTTTTCCAGTTCTCTCAACTGGAAGATTGTTCTGAAACAGTAAAAAATAAATTTTATTCTAAAACAATAGGAAGATACTAAAAGTTTTAAGAATTGACATAACCCGATTTCCATTTTAAAATGACCTTAAATTAATTAGTTGTTTTGCCATATCTTTCCTTAAAATGTCCCCAAAGCTTTCTTTTACCTACATTTCTATCGTTATCATCCTGGTCTAAACTCTATCTAAGTCACTAACTTGGATTATTGTTTTTTGTTTTTTTTGGTTTTGAGACTGAGTCTCTCTGTTGCCCAGGCTGGAGTGCAGTGGCATGATGTCGGCTCACTGCAACCTCTGCCTCCCCGGTTCAAGCAATTCTCCTGCCTCAGCCTCCTGAGTAGCTGGGATTACAGGTGCGTGTCACTACGCTTGGCTAATTTTTGTATTTTTAGTAGAGGCGAGGTTTCACCATGTTGGTCAAGCTGGTCTCAAACTCCTGACCTTGTGATCAGCCTGCCTTGGCCTCCCAAAGTGCTGGGATTACAGGTATGAGCCACCGCACCCGACTGGATTATTGTTTTTATCTCACTTTCTTGGTTTCCTGAAAGTCATCTAACATATTGATGGTAGATTCTTTATTCAAAGATTTGGTTTCTTTTATGTCTAGATTTGCAAATTAAAAATACCTATGAAGATCATGTGTGGTGGCTTATGCTTGTAATCCCAGCATTTTGGGAGGACAAGGCAGGTGGATCACTTGAAGTCAGGAGTTCAAGAGCAGCCTGGGCAACATGGAGAAACCCCATCTCTACTAAAAATACAAAAAGTAGCTGGCTGTGGTGGCACACACCTGTAATTCCAGGTATTTGGGTGGCTGAGGCATGAGACTTGCTTGAATGGCTGAGGCAAAGGTTGCAGTGAGCTGAGGTCATGCCACTACCACCAGCCTGGGCAACTGAGAGAGACTGTCTCAAAAAAGAAAAAGCGATGGGATTTTTAAAGTAGCACTATTAGTCACACAGGAAACCAAATCAACTTAAGGTGGTTAAGTAACTTGCTGAAAGTTACACGGGTAAGGCAGAGCTACCTGTTGAATCTAGGTCTCTTTACGTTTAGAACTTATATCAATTATTTCATACTATAGATGTGCATTCAAATTATATTCTCTTTAAATGAAGCAGCATTTATATTCTTTTGCTACTAAAAAATTCTTAAAATGTAAATAATAATAAAAAGTTAAAACTTTTATCGTTTGTGCTCACTGATCTCAGAGTTGCTTGAGCTGAAGTTGACTAAAGAGTTTTCGAACCAAGTGACTGGTGCTTTCAGAATGGCAGAAACCATTCTGGAAATGAGGCCATCCAGGAGGAAACCCTTCTCTGTGAACGTCTGGGTTTTTTTTGTTTGTTTGTTTTTTGTTTTTCTTTTTTTCAATTAGAGATTCAGGGCTTTAAAATCCCATAAATAAAAAGTCCTGGACTGGGCATGGTGGCACACGCCTGTAATCCCAACACTTTGGGAGGCTGAGGCGAGTGTGTCACCTGGGGTCAGGAGTTTGAGACCAGCCTGGCCAACATGGCGAAACTCCATCTCTACAAAAAATACAAAAATTAGCCGGGAGGCTGAGGCAGGAGAATTGCTTGAGCCCCGGAAGTGGAGGTTGCAATGAGCCAAGACAGTGCCATTGTGCTGCTGCACTCCAGCCTGGACCATAGAACAAGACACCGTCTCCAAAAAAAAAAAAAAAAAAAAAAGTCCTGGGCATGGGTAAACAAGGCTATAGAGATATTTAGCCACAACAGCATGAGAAAATGTATATTCTTTCTTTCACCCATATATTAGTTCCATGATTCTTCTATAATAGGTCTGTAATGCATGAGGAAACTACAAAAAGCTACCATGTTAGGGGTGAAAAAAAGGCAGTCCTTCCAGATGTGGTTGCTAACAGATAATTTAAAAAGTGAAGCCTTGAGCGAAGAAAGGCCCCAGCATGACTCAATATAGACCAAGGTTACAGAAAGAACTTATTTCTTTCCAAACAAAGAACATGAAGTAAAGCAGAGCTGATCCCTATGCTACTACATTCATTTCAGTTTTATTTCCATCTGTCTTTTCAGAGACGTTTGACACTAGCCTGTATCGTTATTTATATTATTCGAGAATACGAAATTCTAGAATATGAATCCTTTCTATTTATACATAAAGATTTACATTGATTTCATATATATAATCATATTATAATTTTCAAAAGAGGGTATAAAGTATAATTTAGTGCTTTGTAATTCCTTATTCATTGATCAATATATATTTTTAAAAGATCAGAGACTTTTTTTTCCAAACTAGACATTATTTTTTTAAAAAACTGTTGTGGGCACATAGTAGGTGTATATACTAATGGGAGTACATGAGATGCCCTGATACAGGTATGTAATGCATTATAATCATATGGAAAATAGGATATCTATACCCTCAAGGATTTATTCTTTGCATTATAAACAGTCCAATTACACTTTTTTACTATGTTAAAATGTACAATTAAATTATTATTTACTATAGTGGCCCAGTTGTGCTATCAAATACTAGGTCTTATTCATTCTTTGTATCTACTTTTATTTTGTACCCATTAACCATCCCCACTTCCTCTCCACCCCTCCACTACCCTTCTCATCCTTTGGTAACCATCCTTCTAACTCTCTAGCTCCATGGGTTCAATTGTTTTGATTTTTAGCTCCTACAAATAAGTGCAGATATATGAAGTTTGTCTTTCTGTGCCTGACTTATTTCATTTAACATGACTTCCAATTCCATCCATGTTGCTGCAAATTACAAAATCTTTTTTTTTTTTTTTTTTGAGACAGAGTTTTGCTATTGTCACCCAGGCTGGAGTGCAATGGCATGATTTCAGCTCACTGCAACCTCCACCTCCCAGATACAAGCAATTCTCCTGCCTCAGCCTCCCGAGTAGCTGGGATTACAGGTGCCTGCCACCATGCCTGGCTAATTTTTGTTTTTAGTAGAGACAGGGTTTCACTATCTTGGCCATGCTGGTCTTGAACTCCTGACCTCAGGTGATCTGCCCACCTTGGCCTCCCAAAGTCCTGGGATTACAGGCATGAGCCACTGGGCCCAGCCTATCTCATTCTTTTTTATAGCTGACTAGTACTCCATTGTGTATATGTACACATTTTCTTTATTCATTTATCTGTTGATGTACACTTAGATTGCTTCCAAATTTTTGCTCTTGTGAACAGTGCAGCAACAAACATGGGAGTGCAGATACGCCTTCGATATACTGATTTCCTTCAATATGCTGATATCCCCAGCAGTGGGGTTGCTAGATCATATGGTAGCTTATTTTTAGTTTGGGGAATATCCAAACTGTTTTTCATAGTGGTTGTATGCAGAGTCTTTGATTTAATCTTTACTAGGTACTACAATAATTGTCATTTTGAGTGTTTTAGAAATATTGAGTATTTGAAGCATTTATTTCTCCAGAGACTAAGATACATGTATCCCTACAAGCATGGACACAGACTGGGAGTGAGGAGAAGCAGAGCGTTTGATGTTTTTTTTTTTGTTTCGAATAAAATTGCTATTGATACTCTTTCCATTAATCTAAGCCTCAGTATCTGCCATTTACACTTATTAAACTGTCAATTTCCATTTCAGGTATACCTTAAATTCTTAATATGATTTGTAGGTGATTTTTTTTAAATTTTTAATTTTGTTTTGTTTTGAGACAGGGTCTTGCTGTGTCACCCAAGCTGTAGTGCAATGGCATGATCACCACTCACTGCAGCCTTGACCTCCCGGGCTGAGGCGATCCTTCTGCCTCAGCCTCCTGAGTAGCTGGGACTACAGGCCCACACCACCACGCCCGGCTAATTTTGTATTTTTTGTAGAGACGAGGGTCTCACGGTTGCCCAGGCTAGTCTCAAGCTCCTGGACTTAAGCAATCTTCCCACCTCAGCCTCCCAACATGCTGGGATTATAGGCATGAGTCACTGTGCCCAGGCTTCTTGATATCATTTTTATTTAGCTAACATATTTTGGAATGTAATGAATCACCTATGTATCTTGGAGTGATTATTTTTAATTTTTTAGATTTGAAATGCTGTGATTTCAGACCCGATGGGTAGAATAGAAAAAGTTAGACTAAAAGTGTGATGGGATGACATGTAAGAGCTCTCAAAGAGAGAGAAAGTGTGATATTATTAAGACTTGGGTTCTGGAACCAGTCTGCTTGGGTAAAAATGCTTGTTTTGCTATTTATCAGCTATATAATTTTGGATAGGTTATTTAGCCTCTCTGAGCCATGCTATTCTCAACTATTAAATGGGATAACAATATACCCTTTTAGAGTTGTTATGAGGATTACAAGAATCAATACATGTTAAGTATTTAGAATCTTGCCCTGCCCTTAGTAATCATCCAATATTATTATATTAGATTACCAATAAAATTTTGTCTGAGGTACCCAAATATAATGAGGTTTGTACAGAACACATATGAAATTTCTGACATTCTGTCAAGTAATGTCATTTTCAGAAATTCTTTAGAAGTTTGAATGAGCTGATGCTCACTCCCCATATGATATTTTTTGTATCTATACCAAATCTATATATGGCAGTCTGTGGTCTGTATAATAATTGATAGAAATGAATAAGCAAATGTTAAAACTCTGTTGGAAGAGGGAAGTGTGGATATTGGCTTAAGTAAACATGAGAGGATCAAAGAGATTTTTCAGGAGGCAGAACTAAAATTTTGCCTCTTGGCTACAGAGAGGAATGTTCAGGGAGCTCTGATTTGCAGGAGGAGCAGCAGGCAGCCACAGACATCTTCAGGTTCTGCCTTTATTGGACTCTTCTGACCCTCTGTTGTAATTGAAAGTCAGGTGGAGAGAGGGCTTGAGCTGTACTTGAAGTCACCAATAATTCTAAGTAATAAGTGTCACCACTTTGATTACATAGCCTTCCTGAAATGTTGATGGCCTGGAGTTTTACAGGTGCAGTGTATACTAAATTAGCCATTACCACAGACAGGATGTCATTGTCATTCCTTTTAAACGACAGAGTAGTAATTTAGTAATGTGTGAACACCTGGATTTGTGCCTCCTTAAACCTAAAATAAAAGGGAGAGGAATAGTCTGAGTCAACTGTCTTTGTGACATCTGACCTATAGTTCTACATTTCTTTGCAAACATTGTATTTGGATATATGCATAAATATATATATGCACACACACACAAATACACACACACACACACACTAGCTTTTGTTTCTTAGAAAAGCAGCTCCTTGAGGGAGCCATTACTCTGCCGTATTATGTACAACAATGTGAGTGCTACATGAATGCTAAGTACTACTAATAGTATTACTGATAATTCACTGGTGAGGCATTTTGTGAGTCACCACTTACTGTGCATTCACAATGTTTGAACTTGGTTATACAAATGTATCAAGTTATTTTTTATATGAAATTGACTATTAGGATATTCAATCATCCAAGTCAGAGTCAAGGACTAGCACTTTAAACATTTTTTTTTTCACTTTCAATTATGGAACAATTTGAAAGTTGGAGAAAAGTTGAAAGAATCATACAAAAAAAGGTGTGAATACCTTTCATGCAGAGACCTCATCCAAGGTTGGCCAGTTGTTTTAATAATGTCCTTTATGGTAAAGGCATGCAGTCCAGAATTAGTATGGTATCTGGTTGTCTCATATTGGAACAGTTTCTTCTTCCTTCTTTTCATGGCCATGTCATATTTGAAAATTATAGGTCAGTTGTTTTGGAAACTGTCCCTGAATTTGGGTTTATCTAATGTTTCCTCGTAATTATTTCCAGGTAATGCATTTTTTGATGAAATTTCACAGAAGTGATGCTTTGCTACTTTCCTTGCAGCCTATCATGTGGCACATGGTGTCAATGTTTCCCATTACTAGTGATGTTAAATTTGATCATTTAAATGAGATGGCTTCTGTGAGGCTTCTCTGTTGTAAAGGTACAATGTTTTTATACATTTTGGAATGAGTAATTACTTTGTGGGGAGAAATTTTGAGACTGTAAAATTCTGTTCCTCCACCTACTTTTACCCATTAGTTTTAGCATTCATTGCTATGTCTTGCCTCATTATTGCTATATTGATTGAAAAATGTTGATTTTCTAATGCTTTCACTCCTTCTACATTATTTGGTATTAAACTTCTCACTTCTTTATCTATAACACTGAGGACTCATGAATTCCTATTTATTCAATGTGCTGTATAATCATCATTTCTTTTGATGCTCAAAGTATATATAAAACAAAATAAAATAAATAAATAAAAATAGATTTGACCAGTAGGAGTAAGCTCTTTTCCAGGTTGGCTTCTGTGTACTTTTGACATGTTCTCATTATTCTTTCAGCACTTCATTACTTCCTGGCACAATCAGATGATTTAAGTTCATTTATTCTTTCCTTGTCCCAGTCCTGAGGTCAACCATTCCTCCAAGAAGTCCTGTTTCTTTCAGCAGAGTGGCATTTAGAAATCAAGATCTGGGTACTAGATATGCTACAAGGATACTGCTCCTTCTATGCCTCCCTCAGTGGAAAAATAATTTATATATATGAATATCGCTATTGCTCTATTTCCCTCTCTCTTTTTCTCTCCCTCACATATGTTTATGTGTGCATGTGTGTGTATGTATAGCTACATACCTATATATGTATATATACACACATATACTTATTTATGAGTACACACCAACACCTCCAATTCATATTTCCTGTCACCACAGAGTTTATTATAGTTTCTTCCTTATATATGAAGTAATATTCATATATTCCTTCCTGACAGTAAGATGATAATGCCTTCCATTATCTTACTATATTAATTGCTCAATCCCTCCATATGTAGTTAATCTACCAAGCTTGCTAGACTGACTTCCTACCCCTTTTTACCTGTCTAATTGCTTTTTCAATGAATAGTAAGTAAAGGACAAAGTAAAGGGTGGAATGAAAGAGGAGGAAGAAAGAAAGAGAATAACACATTTTTAAATCTAAATTAAAATTTAAAGATAGATTTTTGCATTTTTTATGTATATAGGAGTAAGGTTCTGGGAATCGAATTTATTCTTAATTTTTTAAGATCTTGAAAATAGGCCAGGCATGGTGGCTCAAGCCTATAATCCTAGCACTTTGGGATGCCCAAGGCGGGCAAATCACTTGAGGTCAGAAGCTCAAGACCAGCCTGGCCAACATGGTAAAACCCTGTCTCTACTAAAAATACAAAAATTAGCCGAGCATGTTGGCACATGCCTGTAATCTCAGCTATTCAGGAGGGTGAGCCATGGGAATTGCTTGAACCCAGGAGGCAGAGGCTGCTGTGAGCCGAAATTTGTGCCACTGCACTCCAGCCTTGGCAACACAGCAAGACTCTGTCAAAAAAAAAAAAAAATCTTGAAAATATATCCTAATATTTTGTCTTTATATATTCACTCATAATACTTAATGGGAACAAGCATTAGGCATACGAAGATGAATGAGACAAAGTCTGCAGAGTTCAGATATGATAAAACAAGCAGACAGGTTAAAAATATTAATAATTCCTATAATACTAGAAGAGTTATCGTAGAGGAATAAAAAGAGTTTCAGGAAGAAACTGAGCTATACTATAACACAGAAGAGACCAATAGATTTTGCATAAGCAGCAGAATGACTTCTCTTCATTAAGAGTGATGATCTACATACTAAAGGTTAATTTCTAGTTGATCTTCTGAATTCTGGCTTTTGCTTAACTCTTTTCTTCTGCTCTAGTCATCCTATAGAGAACCAGAGAAAATTAGACACAGTGAAATCTCTCTTCATGGTCAGGGTTGTTACTGAGCAACAGGAAACACAACTATTCCTTACAGGCCTGGTGTCCTGTTTTTTCCAGCCCTCAGGTTGGGAGCCTTTGGCATATTTTGCATATAACCTCTGACTTTGCAATGGATCAGAATTTTATTAATACCATATAATTTTTTTAGTACTATATTTTTTGGTGGCTTTTAAAGCCTCTATTAAAATCTTTTATATTACCCAATACTGCCAATATTCTAAAATTTTATGCAAATAAATTGTGTCATTATGTACAGTTAAAGGACTTCGTAGGCAAATCAATTTTTATTTTTTTGGTTAAAGGGCTCTCCATTGTGTAAGTGCCTTTAAAACACGCTTATTAGTTAAGCATCTCAACAATGTGGAATGTGGGTTGGTTTTATCACTCTCCAATTAAAAGTTATTGCTCCATAACTTCCAAGAAAGGAAGTTAGGCACTTGGAGAAATTGGTCCAATATTACATTGTGCAAATAGAATGAATAAATCCAGATTACTGATTCGCAACTTGTTTTCTACCCCAAATCATAAGAGAGATAGATTCTCTGTTGTAATAACTGAGTCTCAGATTCTAACTCAGGAAGCCATTATGCCTTCTCAGTACTGGCCTTCGAAAACCTGATATGTTCAATTTTCAAATAAAATCAATTTAGAAAGAAAAAATATGCTTTGAGATGATAGAAAAGGGAATAGTCATGTAATACAAAATCCACTAAGGCTACCTTTCTCTATGCCTTATAGAAATGGACAATTCTTTAAATATTAAAGCATACCACTACCCCAATTATATATTTTATATATAAAAATGTTTCTTAAACTAAGTAGTAGTATTACTACTGAAATCATCTGTGTATATTTGATATGGGACATGGATAATGGGTCACATCTTGACAAGCACTTCAGGCCTATTGAAAGCTGGTTGTAACAGGATGGAGTTCGCATGAAGGGCTCATTATGATTATATCTTGGACACAGCACAGTGACACTTTACTTTTTTTTTTTTTTATTTTTGAGATGGAGTTTCATCTTGTTGCCCAGGCTGGAGCACCGTGGTGCAATCTCGGCTCACTGCAACCTCCGCTTCCCGGGTTCAATCAATTCTCCTGCCTCAGTCTTCCAAGTAGCTGGGATTACAGCCACCACACCCAGCTAATTTTTGTATTTTTAGTAGAGACGGGTTTTGCCATGTTGGCCAGGCTGGTCTCGAACTCCTGACCTCAGGTGATCCACCTGCCTCGGCCTCCCAAAGTGCTGGAATTACAGGCGTGAGCCATCGGGCCTGGCCGACACTTTTCTTGTGGCTTAGAAGCTCACAGCGTTCATAGGCAATTCACATAAACTCAAAATGTTTGAGTAGTCACATGAACGACTGCAGCTTGGCAGTCCCTCTGTCTCTAGGTTTCTGCTCATTTCTATATAT
The DNA here is from genome assembly GCF_001698545.2 of Rhinopithecus bieti. Taxonomy (NCBI): domain Eukaryota; kingdom Metazoa; phylum Chordata; class Mammalia; order Primates; family Cercopithecidae; genus Rhinopithecus; species Rhinopithecus bieti. Next base: position 664,215 of record NW_016804242.1, read on the forward strand.
CTAGAAATTCTGCCTCAGTCATCACCTTGGACTTCCTATCTTAGTGTAGGTAGAATTACTCATCATTACTTACTTTGAATCAAAACTTTTGAAAATTTGTTTTCAAAGTTGTTAAAGGAAAATACTCTTCCGAGTGTTTCCCTTCTGGATTGTTATTAGTAAGAAAAATATTTTCACAATGACACTATCAAGCATAATAGTCAACAAATTATAATACTACCCTTATTACACAGAGTCTCAGGAGAAAAGGTAATAAGTATAATTTTGCATTTAGTGATAGAAATATTAAGGCTCACAATAACAAGTGATTTTAAAATAATGATTAATTTTCCAGCTAAACTAGTCGTTTGACACAGCTAAACTAGTCGTTTGACACAGCTAAACTAGTCGTTTGACACACATTTACTGAAAGTACTTGAGAAAACGACAGCAGTAATGATAGCAGTAATAAAGCATAGCAGGCTAGACCTGCCTCTGTAATGCTCTTGACTCTTGTGTAATGTAGATAATTAGCAAACTATCGAAACCACTGGAGAAACATCCTGTAACATGTAGGGAGACTTTGTCCTCAGATTTATTAGCTAATGACATTGTATAATGATTTGGCAAGTAATTGAGTTCTGTTGACTCTTAAATGTTTGGTAATGTGTAGTTTAAACTATAATAAAGTCTGATAGAGGGCATGGAATTGGTACCTTTTCTTTTAAATTTTTCATAGTAATCGTCCAGTATGTTCTTATCTTCTGTGGAAAACCTACTGTGTCTGTCTCCCAGCAGGTGAAATGAAATGTCAACCATAGGCTTTCATTTTGAAATTCAGCAATTTCATAAGCTTATTGAAATTGTGTTTATCATTTGGCAGACTTTACTGGTATAAATATTACATGGCAGAAATAAAATTATAAGTTGTTTGTACATTAGTTTATTCATTTAAACTTTTGTAACACAAAGATCAAGAAACATAACATACTCTGCATTTCTGCCAACAAATATCTAAAGTCATTGTATTTTTAAGTTACAATATCTGCCATCATGATAAGTATTATAGGTCTTTTAAAATACACAAATTTGAGGAATAAAAGTAACATGAAATATTCCAAGTCACAATGGCAGTAAATATAAATGCTAAACTGAAATATGAAAATCTAGCTGAGGATTTGCTTAGAGTAAGTTTGTAAAATTTGTTTTCAAGAAAGAAAAACAGATTGAATGTATTTATTTTAATATGGTTTCAATTTAATTTAAAACAATGCAACAAAGCCATTCCTATGTACACACATAGCCATTAAAGATGTTCCTAGCACAAAGATTCTCAAATATTCCTAGTTCATTCCACACTTAATACCCAAGTAATTTTTTCATGGTGACTCTAGGAAAATAGGAATACCTCATTCATTTATTAAGTAGTTGGGCCCAAATTTAGTAGTAGCAGTTTGTGTAGTGTCTGACTGCTATTTCTGTGTTCCCCTACAAATTTAAAAACACTCTATAACAATCCTGTGGGTTCACGGTATCATGATTGGGAACCATGGTCCTAACAGCATTAAGAGTATATGTGTATTGTAGGGGAGAATAAATAGTTTTACTCTACTTATCTTAGGTTCAGTGCCCGACACCCCTGTATCAAACGAAAGACTAGCAAGCAAAAAGCATACGCATGTATTTAATATCAGTTTTATGCGACACAGGAACCTTTAGAAGGAAATGAAAACTCTAATAAACAGTTTTAAACCTGAGTGTTTTTCCACAGTAGGTTTGATGAAGAGTGGAAAGTCATGGAGAAATACGATAGAACCAAGGGGATATGAGCTACATGTAATGAGCTGGGAGAAACTTGCCAAGGCTTATTTGTTCAGATTACTCTCTGTGACTCTGTGTCCTTGGAGATAAGGATATTCCCTTCCTCCAGGAATAGGGAAGCGCCTCTCACATAAGGATCTTATGCACTGCTTCAAGGGGAGGTCAGAACATGCTTCCTAGGTTTTATGACCTGCTTCAGGGGAGCAGGGGGGAGAACTTCACAGAGACCCTCCTGCTTATGCTATTTTCTCAAATTCCTTCAGCTTAAAATATTCAATACGCCAAAGTGCCATATTTTGGGGTAGTGTGTCCTGATGTATCTCTCTCTCTCCTGGACTTGGTATCTATCCATCCATCCATCCTTCCATATCCACACACACACATATAAATCAGTCTCCTGTATTTTTATTTGCTAAGTAAAATTACATTGTTGTAATTTTCTCCTTGCATTTACCATGACTTGATATTTTCTCGTTTACCTGGTTGTTTATGTGTTTAATGTTTGTCTTCCTCCACTGGGCTATAGGGTCCAAGAGAGCAGGAAAGTTTTTTGCCTTGATCCCCACTATATTCCTAGAACCTAGAACACTGCCTAGTATATACTACATATTCAGTACACACTGTCTGGGTGAATACACATCTTCCAAAGACAAATATTCATTCTCAAGGACAGTACATTGTAGATTGAAATATTCTATAACTTCCATATATTTTTTAAGAAACTTCACCTTTCTTGGAGTTCTATTATCGCATAATTATAGACAGTGCAGTTTATCTTTTACTGCTCCCAGTTGTGCCCTTCAGAACATTTAGAATAAAAAAGGAGTTGTGTAATCCAGTTACAGGAAGAAAAGCTGTGAAATAAATCACTGTCCAACAAAAACCACACACACAAACACATACACAAAACCCACTCTATTACCTTTAGTAATCTTGGTGAAGGGAAGGGAGTCATATATTTTACCAATTATAGGTATTTTAACCTTTTGTTTTCAAAACTTTAAATAAAAATATTCAATAATGTATTGAATTTTAATTTGCAGGAGACTATCAACATATTAGGTTGCTTTGGGGTTAACTTTATGAATTTTTTTTTGGCAAAAATCTCACAATAAAGCTTCTGCTAACTGTCCATGCATATTTTGAACTTTTTGGGAAATGTATTATATGTAATGTAATGAATTAAAACATTTTAAAATGTGTTCTTAAGTTACTGGACTTTTAGGAGCTTCAGGAAAGGTAAATCAATATAGTGTTTCTATATTGAAATTTATCCTAGTGAATGATTTTTTTTTCTGAATATGTATTTCCTTAAAATTTAAGTTCCACAGATCATTGATATGTAGTCTTTTTCACAAGAAGTTTAAACATCTCTGGGTGATGGTGCCTAAGCGGTCTTTAGGCAAAATGATCTGATGAAATTAAAATTGAGCAATTATGAGGGGAATCTATTCAATATGGACTGATTATGAAAATTCAGGCCCCTTTTCTTAATTTTCAGGGATCAGAGTGTTTTAAATTATATAAGTTTCTAAACATGTATTCTGTTTATTGAGATGAAGCCTAAACTGGTGGTGGCAGTGGGGGGCGGGGGGAGTGTGTGAATAGAAACAAAAAAAGCCTACCATTGATGCCTTTGATAGATTTTAACTGTCCAATTAATTTGTGTGCATGAAATGTGTAACATACCAATATTTTGCTTCCAACACACAGATCTCCAGTGGACATCTTCCATTGAAGCTTCTATGATTATTTCACAATATTCAGCAATCCACCCAATGCTAACTGGGGATGTTTGATTTTGCAGCCTCTTTCAGAGCAGTTGCTAAAAGTCGCTCCACATCATCAGAGGGCTTCCCTCCCTCAGTCCATGAGAGCAACTAGGTTTTGCATCAGTGAAAGGAAGAAAAAGCAGGAGTCTGGCAAGAGGCTGCAAAGAGCCGGCACTGGGCTCCACTAGAGTTCCTTCCCACTGCGTTTCTCATCCTGTCTTCCGCCTAGTGGATGTGTCTGCGTGGGCGTGCACACACATTAGCTGATGAAACCCCCTTCCTGTTGCACAGGGTCAGAACTAAGCGGGGTGGGTGTAGCTTTGGAGGGTTCTGAAATCTAAGAACCAGCTTCCTTTCCCACCGCTTTCCGCTGAGTCAGTTCACTGCGGAGTGCTCTGCAGGATCTGGAGGCCTTTGTGTTCAGATTATTTTACTAGCTACAAAAGCCACACCCTTGTGCTACACAAACAGAACACTTTGTCCTTCCAGGAGGTCCGTACTTTGACCACAGCTCTGGGATTTCAAAGCTGCCTCACAGAGGCTTGCCTATTGTAATGTAAAGTGTTGGGCTGAGTGACTGTCCCTGTGTTATAATGCAGCTTCACAACTGTTAGTTTAATGACTCACTGTGCTAGTGGGACTTTGAACAACAGACCCTGTCATTTAAAACAGGCTCAGAAATCCATTTATTACCAAACAAAATTTCAATGACAGTGAGAAAAAAATGGAATATGTTTTTTGATTTAGAAAAAGATCTATTCATTTATTTTTTATGCTTCATTTATTTATTTTAGACACAGGGTCTCACTATGTTGCCCAGGCTGGCTCAACCTCCTTGCTTCAAACCATCCTCTTGCCTCAGCTTCCTGAGTAGCTGGGACCACAGGCACACATACACCTACCTACTCTTTCTTTTTTAAACAAAACAAAACAAAAAAACCCCACACATCCGTGTATAGCCCGCACACGCGCGCGCACACACACACACGTGTGTGTGTGTGTGTATATATATACATATACATATATATATATGGTCAGTAAATGACCATTGGTGCACAGGCGGCTGGAGGAAAGAAGTGGTGTAGTGGAAGGATAACTGAATTTGGACACTGAGCTTCAGTTGGCAACCTAAGTCCCCTGCCTTCCAGCCTGGGAGGAATCATCTTCATGAGATTTTAATTGTATTCCTGTTCTCCTCAAACCCTGTTACAGACTCAAATGCATCTCACATAGTATCACATTTTGAATTCAAATAACAATAAATAACTGCCTTTTACTGAATGGTGATTACATGCAATATACTAAATGCTATGCTCATTTTCTCATTTTATTCTCAGCATAACTTTGTGAAGTCACTTCTGTAATCCTCTTTTCACCAATGAGGGAAGAGAGGCTTAGAGGTGTTAAATCTCTAGACATGGCCACACTGTTAATAATGGGGAGAAGAGAGCTTCTAGCAAGATCTGGTAGTCTCCAGAGCTCAAGATTGCAACTGCTAAGAAATGTGGCCCATTGATTACAGCAGCCTTGGCATAAAGTAGGGCTTGGAGTCCAGTCTGGTCAAACTAGGAGGCCAGAAGACTTGCTTTGAAGTGCTGTCTTAGGAAGCAGGTTGTTTTTATTTAGATGGCGTAGGGGAAGTGCTGATAAATATTACTGAACAAGTAAGCACCTCTCTCCACTGGCCCAACAAGCTGTCTCCCACATACGCGTGGCAGAATCACCATTGCCTCTTTTACTGCTTTGCAACCTTATTTCATAAAATTATTTAGGGATCATTTTTGCTCCAGCTGTGCAGACCTCTTTAAAGTCTTCCGTTTTGCATTCAGACCACCTCTCTGGAATGGACATTCATTATCATCCATCAAACAATATCCTAACTCTTCTTCAAAGTGACTCTCAGGAAACATTCATGATGGCATTTCTTTTTAGAATCTCATACCTAGACTAATCTACACCTACCAATTTTAGTACAAAAAACTGTTGTAAAACAACCTGCTCCTACCCTTTTGTTTGTTTGCTTTCTTCTTTTCTTTTCTTTTGATACAGGGTCTCGCTTTGTCACCCAGGCTGGAGTGCAATGGTACAATCATAGCTCACTGAAAACTCAAACTCTGGGGCTCAAGTGATCCTCCTGCCTCAAGCCTCCCAAGTAACTAGGTCTATAAGCACCACCCCTGGCTACCCAGCTAATATATGTGTGTGTATAGATGGATGTATCTTTTTTGTAAATATATTTTGTCTGTTTGTGGAGACAGGCTTTTATTGCCCATGCTGGTCTCAAACTCCTGGCCTCAAGCAATCCTCCTGCCTTGGCCTCCCAAAGTGATGGGATTACAGGAACGAACCATCTTGCCCAGCCACGTTTTTCTTTTGCCCCTTCCTTCCCTCTTTCTTTCCTTTTCATGCCTGCCTGCCTGCCTGCCTTCCTTCCTTCCTTCCTTCCTTCCTTCCTTCCTTCCTTCCTTCCTTCCTTTCTCTGTCCCTCCCTCCCTCCCTTTTTTTCTTCCTTCCTTCTTTTTTTTTTTTTCTTTGAGACAGGGTCTCTCTCTGTTGCCTAGGCTGGAGTGTGCAGTTGCACAATCTCAGTTCACTGCAACCTCCACCTCCGAGGCACAACCAATCTTCCCACCTCAGCCTTCCAAGTAGCTGGAACTACAGGTACAAGTCACCACGTCCAGCTAATTTTTGTATTTTTGTAGAGATGGGGTTTGGCTATTTTGCCCAAGCTGGTCTCAAACTGGGCTGGAGTGCAGTGGCACAATCTCAGCTCACTGCAAGCTCCGCCTCCCGGATTAACGCCATTCTCCTGCCTCAGCCTCCCAAGTAGCTGGGACTACAGGCGCCTGCCATCACGCCCGGTTAATTTTTTTGTATTTTTTGTAGAGACGGGGTTTCACTGCGTTAGCCAGGATGGTCTTGATCTCCTGACCTTGTGATCCGCCCGTCTCGGCCTCCCAAAGTGCTGGGATTACAGGCGTGAGCCACCGCGCCCGGCCGAGTCTAAAATTTCTATCTTCAGTCCTGACATCTCCCCTGGTTTCAGATGTCTAGTCCACATCTCCCTTTGTATGTTTAATTAAAGTGGTTTTCACATGTACAGAAAAGGACTTTTAACTATCCTAGCCTTGTCCATCTAATTAAACCACTATTTACCCTGTTGTTGAAGCCATTTCATAGTCTTTTGTTTCTGTACCTCTCCATATCTCTTCTCTCTCTACAGACTAGTTTTTCTGCTGTGTATTACTTTCCTAGTGCTGGTGGCCAGGGCTGGATCCCAATTCCAGCCCCTGGCCTGGAAAAGTCACTGTGGATCAGGCTATGTCAGCTATAAGTCCTGATCCTCCACAGGCAGAGTAGGATAATGATCATGTTCTATGATCAGGTCTCAGGCATGGCTATGGGTGGGGCAGTTTTCAGAGAAGGCAGTTGGTGATACATGGGTTGGGCAGTCTTTCCAATAATGTTTACTACACAGCCTTGCCAAATTTTCAGGAGTTTTTATATTCCTGACTCCCTTGACTTGCACATTCATGTAAAGAATCACAAAGGGAGGATCATGCTTTTATCAGTCATGACTGTAGTCCAAAGACTTCTTTTTCTGCTCTATCATTTGTCTTTTTCTTACTGATTAAAAAATAATTTGGCCTACATGATTTACCAACACTCCTTGATATGAGACCTTTCTTTAAGATCAGTCCAGCAGGTTTTATTTTATTTTATTTTTCCCCTCAATGTGCCAGCCCAGTTTAGACAACATGCACTTGCCAAGTAGGCCTTTTAGGGGGTAATCAAATATACTAGGAGCTGTGATGACTAAGTAGCCTCAAATTCAACCAGAGTCTGTTAAAATTGTCTTAATTGTAAGCTTTGTAATAGGATCCTGAGTCACTGGGGCGGGGCGGTGGGGGGGCG
>NW_016804242.1:673251-689179 GCF_001698545.2 Rhinopithecus bieti
TTTTTTTTTTTTTTTTTTGAGATAGGGTCTTGCTCTGTCACCCAGGCGAGAGTACAGTGGTATGATCTCGGCTCACTGCAACCTCCACCTACCAAGTACAAGGGATTCTCTTACCTCAGCCTCTCAAGTAGCTGGAATTACAGGCGCTCACCACCACACCTGGCTAATTTTTGTATTTTTAGTAGGGACGAGGTTTTACCATGTTTGCCAGGTTGGTCTCAAACTCCTGACCTCAGGCGATACACCTGCCTTGGCCTCCCAAAGTGCTGGGATTACAGGCGTGAGCCACTGCGCCTGGTCTTTTTCTCTATTTTCAATCACTGACCAGGCTCTCACTTGGTCTGCCTGCGATTACTCTCCTCCTTTTCCTCAAATTCATCCTTCACACTGTTGCCATAAATTTTCTATACAAACCCACCCTGGAGAGTCCCATGTTCGAAATACTTAGATGATTCCTCTTTAAGATAAAAGTTCCTACCTTTACTCATTCCCCCTCAGATCTCCTATTTCCCTTACATGAAGCTTGTGCTTCAAAAGTTCCCTGAAGTTGATGCTCTGTCTTTCCAGCACTGCCTGCTTATTCTGTTTTGCTGGAATCCCTTCCCACTCTGGTATGATTGGCCAATTTCTTCTCATTCAAGGCTCAGTTGATGTGCAACCTTCCCTGACACTTCTGTCTCCACCTTTCTGAGTAACGTGTTCCTCCTTTATGTTTCCTCAACATCTGGTACGTGCTGTGACACAACAGTAAAAGGCAATGTGATCATAGCTGAAAAGAGCATTGCCACTGGAATCAGGCGGATCTGGGCTTGAAAAATGAGTCTACCCTTTACTAATATTGACCCAGACATATAATCTCAATAAACCTCATTTTTACCTATAAATAATACAGATAGTAACTGCTATATTACAACTGTAAGTAAACATAAGTCTATGTAAGTTTTAAGTAAAATAAAATGTATACAACATAAAAAAATAGTGCCTAATATGATGCAGTTGGATCCCCCCCATAACTGTGGGTGTATCATGTTCTTTTTGGGATCCTCAGGGCCAGGAAGACAGTTGGCTCAGAAATGCTGCTAAGATGTCAGCATTTGACACTATTGCCAACTTCCTCCTATAAATACACTCTCTCGGCTCAAATTTCTTGACACAATTCTCATCTCTGTTCTTCCTATCATTCTGGCTGCTCTTTTTTCCATATATTTTGCTGAGTATTCCTCATACACTTACCATTTTAGAGTTCATCAGGCCCTGTCCTACTGCCTCTTTTTATCTCATTCTCTCTTTACCTCATTTGTTCAAAGATTAATTAACCAACTGCGTAAGAATTGCTTGCCTTCCTTTTCCTGGAAACATGCAGAGTAGGAATACTTAGTATTTGAGGGAGATGAGATCATGGATGTGCATTTTTAACAAGTTCTTTAAGTGAGTCTTCAACACACTACATTTGAAAATTGTAGCGGGGCGCCGTGGCTCATGCTTGTAATCCCAGCACTTTGGGAGCCCGAGGCAGGCGGATCACCTGAGGTCAGGAGTTTGAGACCCGCCTTACCAATATGGTGAAACCCCGTCTCTAATAAAAATACAAAAATTAGCCGGTCATGGTGGCGGGCGCCTGTAGTCCCAGCTACTCGAGAGGATGAAGCAGGAGAATTGCTTAAACCCGGGAGGCAGAGGTTGCAGTGAGCCGAGATCATACCACTGCACTCCAGCCTGGAAGACAGAGTAGACAGAGTGAGACTCCATCTCAAAAAAAAAAAAAAGGAGAAAGAAAATTGTGGTCATAGAAATTTCTTCCTCGGGCCGTGCGCGGTGGCTCAAGCCTGTAATCCCAGCACTTTGGGAGGCCGAGACAGGCGGATCACGAGGTCAGGAGATCGAGACCATCCTGGCTAACATGGTGAAACCCGGTCTCTACTAAAAAATACAAAAAACTAGCTGGGCGAGGTGGCGGTCACCTGTAGTCCCAGCTACTCAGGAGGCTGAGGCAGGAGAATGGCGTAAACCCGGGAGGCGGAGCTTGCAGTGAGCTGAGATCCAGCCACTGCACTCCAGCCTGGGCGACAGAGCAAAACTCCGTCAAAAAAAAAAAAAAAAAAAGAAAGAAAGAAAGAAAGAAAGAAAGAAAGAAAGAAAGAAAGAAAGAAAGAATTTTTTTCCTCTTCTGTATCTTCAAACCCTATGCATTTGCTGAAGAGTTTTAAATTCATCTCTGTGTCCCAGACTGCACTGTTGTATTCCCAACCCATATAGCCAACAGCCTCTTTGGCATTTTCCTTTGGAAGTTTCTCAGGCAATGTGTTCAAACATAAAATTTGTGTACTCCTCTGCTAAGTATTTCTTAAAGGAAGCAGCTTCTACCCAAATGCTCAAACCTAAGGACAGCCATCTCCTTCCTCTTCCCTCCCTCTGCTCTAGCACCAGAATGAGTGCAATATCTCTTGAATCTTTCCACTTCTTTCCAACCCCACTACACACCCCATATAGTGTAAGCCACAATTCTCTTAGCCAGAATTTCTGTAATAGGCTTCCATTTCATCTTCTTAATTGTAATTAAGTATGGGCTCTGAAGTCTGACTTTTAGGTTTCAAAATTCCTGTTTGTCAAAACTTATTTAGCCTTAGTTTCTTCTTCTATGAGTTCGGGATAAAATAGTATCTACCTCAAAGGATTTTAAGGTGAGTTACATAGGTAATTAATTTAAAATTCTTTGTAATGTATGGGACACACAAGAAGCTCACAATAAATTTTTATGAACCACTGCTACTCCTCTTCTGCCCATCAGTCACCCAGTGATAGTGATCTGTAAATATGCAAATCAAATGGTCATATTTTTCTTAAAACCCTTTAATGACTTTTTTTTTTTGAGACAGAGTTTTGCTCTTGTTGCCCAGGATGGAGTTCAGTGGCATGCTCTCGGCTCACTGCAACCTCCGTCTCCTGGGGTTCAAGCGATTCTCCTGCCTCAGCCTCCCTAGTAACTGAGATTACAGGCATGCACCACCACGACTGGCTAATTTTGTATTTTTAGTAGAAACAGGGTTTCACTACGTTTGTTGGGCTGGTCTCGAACTCCTGACCTCTTGATCCACCTGCCTCGGCCTCCCAAAGTGCTGGAATTACAGCCATGCACCACCGTACCCCTTTTTTGTTTTGTTTTGTTTTGTTTTGTTTTTTTAAACAGAGTCTCGATCCATCGCGCAGGCTGGAGTGCAGTGGCGCAATCTCGGCTCACTGCAGCCTCTGCCTCCCGGGTTCAAGCCATTCTCCTGCCTCAGCCTCCCGAGTAGCTTATATTACAGGCATGTGCCACTACGCGTAGCTAATTTTTGTATTTTTAGTAGAGACGAGGTTTCGCCATATTGGTCAGGCTGTTCTCTAACTCCTGACCTCAGGGGATCCACTCGGTTCGGCCACCCGAAGTGGTGGGATTACAGGCGTGAGCCACCATGCCTGGCCTTTGATGGCCTTTAATGTCTTTACACTACAGTGGTTCCTTGTTATCCTTTGGGTAGTGGTTCTAGTACCTCTCCTCTATTCCTGACACCAATGGATACCAAAATCTGCAGGTGCCTGTGTCCCTTATATAAAATGGTATAGTATTTCCATGTAACCGATGCACATCCTCCTGTATAATTTCAATCGTTTCTAGATTGCTAATGCAATGTAAATATTGTATAGTTGTCATACTGTATTTTAAATTTTATTATTTTATTGTTGTGTTTTGTTTTAAAATTTTCCAAATATTTTCTATCCTCATTGGTTGAATGGATGGATACAGAACCCTCAGATATAAAGAGCCCACTGGATTTATTTTTATATGGCTTTTGCGATCCTGTATGATTGTCTAGCCACAGTTTAAAGTCCCACTAGCATTTTTCACTACTCTTTCTTTTGGTTTTTTCCCTCCAGCAATTCTGGATTTCTTTCGTTACTTGAGTGTACCATTCTCTCCTTTGCGTCCAGGCCTGCATAGTATTTCATAGTTTCAGGAGAAAAAAGCACCTTATTACAGTGGGCTTCTTCTTTTGAATTCAGTTTCTCCTTTTTACCTTTTTATAACAATTATCACAATTGTAATTTTGTTCTTTGGCCATTATTCCTATATTCCACTTCAGTGCTGAGGAACATATCTGTCTTCTTCAGAGTTGCTTTCCCCCAGTGCCTGGCACATAGAAGACATTTGATAATATTCATTGACTGAATGAATATGATGTTCAGTGTATTAATCATTTCCCATTTCTCCTTTGCATATTTTCTCTTAAATAATGATTGATATTTTCTCTAGAATCTCACTTTGGATATTAGATGTGTATCAGAATTAAGTAAAAATAACTGAACAATGTCCTAAAATTTCTGAGATTTCTATCAGAGAAATATTTACATCTGCAAAATTTTTCCTAGAAAATACGTTCCCAGAAATGTTACATTTTGATGTCCAATACATAAACTATTCATTCAATAAAATTGAGTGTTCTTAATTATAAAAACATTTCTTAATCCTGTATGGTATGTTACTTCTACTTAATATGACAAAACTGCTTTCAAACATATTATTAAACTTGAAAAGAGATATTAGGTTTTATTTGGATAGAAGGACTAAATATTTTATGAAATGTATTTAATCATTGTCTGCCCTTTGTTACTTTTCAATATGATAGCCTATAAATATGTAATTGATCAACTCTGTAAACTAATAGAAAATTTGAGGTCTATGGTATTGATGTTATCAAGACTCCTTAGATCATTTTAAGTTTTCTTCCTTATTCTTTTGTTTTTTTTTTTTTAAAGATGGGGTCTCCCTTTGTTGTCCAGGCAGGAGTGCAGTGATGCAATCATTGCCTTCTGTAGCCTTGAACTCCTGAGCTCAAGCGATTCTCCTGCCTCAGGCGCCTGAGTAGCTTAGACTACCGGCATATGTCACCATGCCCAGAAATTTCTTGTTTTTTAATTGCAAAGAGAATCTTTACCTTTTTCTTTGTGACTTGAAGCAGGTCATCAGATTGTCAATAGCTGCACCTTTCTTCATTTTGATGCTTATTCACCCTTTACCCCCATAGCTACTCCCACACAGCTGAAATAAGTGGGTAATTTATTAGAACCCAGCCTCTTAATTAGTTACACACCTTTAACATTGGCTTGAATCTCAGAGGCCCATCCCAACACCCACATTGCTTCCAAGATTTTCAGCCTAGTGTAGTGGCTATAAATAGCTCATTTCTATCTACACTTAAGTTTCCAAAAAAAAAAAAGAAAGAAATGTTGCTGTAGTTAGAGTCAGAAGAAGAGTTTGTTGAAGAAGTGGAGTTTGTTGAAGTTGTTAATTCTGGTAATAACTGCTAACCAGCTACTAGATAGAAAATATGAAGAGAGAAAAATTGAGCCCTAGCTCACCATTACTTCACATAGTCCCTCTGTGCCTCTGACATTAGCTCTTCCCCCAGGATATACATAGTAAATAATGATTTTACATATTGCAATTTATTGAGTGTCTAATATATGCAGCAAGCTATCTCAAATCCTCTAATTATGTATTTTTGAAATGAAGAAACTGCCTGTCAGGTTAGGTTTGGTTAAATAATCTGTCTAGAGTTCCTCATACAGTAAATTGTGGGGTCTGGTGTTTCTTCCTAACTGTAGGGACTGTTTTCTTTCCAGGGTGCCTCACTGCTTTTATCCTTAAGTAATTTACTTTAAATCATTTAAAGCAGATCAGCTTTGTATCCAAGTGGCTGATTTTAAAAATGACCCATCACTTTTCGTATCTGCTGCAGCTCCCCCAACCCCTCCTCATGCCCAGCTAGTATCAGTGGATTCCTCTTTGGTCGGCTTTTTCCACTACTCCACACCTCCCTCCACCTATTGGGAAGGTGGCCTTCCTTGAAGGTATCATGTCATCAAAGTACTGCTTCCATTAAGTCGTAAGTCTGCTTAGAGTTGCCTTTCTTCAGAACAAAATAGTCAATTTTTGTACATAGTATAAAACGAGAGAAGGCCTTGACCAAAACTATCTCCATAGAAATTTCATCAGTAGAAATTTGCTCCTTTGGCTTTACAAGTCACTTAAAACTGTTTAATTTGCCTGAAAGGGTTGGCACTTGTTGCCACTATTTAGCTTAAACTGAACATTATTGTCAACAGTTTTCCTTCTACTAATAAGCTGAGATCAGTTTTCTTGAGTAAATGTAAGTTTTAATGCAGGGTGGGGTAGGATGGAGTGAATGAGAAAGGGAAGATGGGTGGATGTGGGCTTTAAGGTATTAATGAAGTTCAGTTTTGGAGTAGAGTCCAAAGGGAGAGCAGTTCTAGAACTCATGCTATTCTCTTGCAAAAACTGGAACTGCCAGAGATAGGCAGAATCTGCTGGCTGCTCCAGAGGAGGTAACACAAAACACAAGGAATGTGGCTATGGCTCAGTCTTAGAGATAAGATGCGTCCCAGTTTTGTTAAGCGCAACTAACTACTGAACCCTGGAAAAGTGATATTTCATCCTTGTCTTCAGCCACAAGTTTTTCCCTAGTGAAAACACTTCCAAGTATATTTTGTCTCATTCATTCTAAGTCCTACTTATGTTTTGGAGATAAATTATTAGGTTGCATGCTACAAACTCCCACACAACCTGCTTTGGGAATTTTCTTGTAAGCACCCTGGGGACTCTCATGAAAGAAAAGTGCAGCACATGTAGCTGGCCTCACGCGAACTGGACATTTGCAGGTAAGTGGCTCTGTTTTTCTCCCTCCCTAGGATTACATGATTTTTTGTTCCAGCTTCTCTACGTGTGTCTGCTGTATTCTTCAGTCTCTGGAGACTAATTTCTTATAAACATTTCCATATAGGAAGTGTAAAAGAACAAAAATTTGTGGTAAGTTGGAGTGTTATAGGACTTGTACAGAAGCTGCGAGTAGACTGTTTTAAATTAGACTGTGTATTAATTTGGGATGGATTGTAGAGGGTTTCAGCTACCACTGACACACCATCACACATCCCCATGAATTTGGCCTGTCTGTGAAAATCCTGGCAGATGATTCAATGTGGCCTTTCAGTGTCTCAATTCCAAATTTCTAGACCAGAGAATAGTTGCCCAGCTTCAATCTTTCATCAGTGCTCAACCTATTATTAATATTCCCCTCCTCTTCCAGCATAGTGTTTCAGCCCAAATCAAGAAAGATGCAAGTGAACAGCTTTCTATATATAATAGAGAAACTTGGAGCCCTGTACTGTCCCAGATGTTATCTTATCACCTTGGTATTTCTTTTTCGTACATGGGAACAACAAAGCACGTATCCTGACTTAGCGTGGAAAGTAAAATAAAAGCACCCATTGGTAATAGCCTTCCTCAAATCCCCTGAACCAGACATCTCCCATTTCCTTTGCCTAAGCTCATTTCCTGACAGCCAGCCGTCTGCCTTTCAGGACTCTTTAATTGTAGTTTACTAAAGAACAAGCAGCTATATACACTCCCTCTTCACTTGCTGACATCATCTTTGGAAGGTAATTTCTTAGACTTTTCATCTATGTGAATTCTTTGATATGATTAAATCTTATACACACATGCACACAAACACCATGAATGTAGTTTAAAGAATAACTGTTCATAAAACTTTAAAAAGTCTAGAAATTGTAAGCAAAATTAAAACCCTTTTTATTTTCAGATTTTTTGAATTATTTTATTTTGAGACAGTTTCGCTCTTGTCGCCCAGGCTGGAGTGCAATGGCGCAATCTTGGCTCACTGCAGCCTCCGCCTCCAGGGTTCAACTGATTCTCCTGCCTCAGCCTCCAGAGTAGTTGGAATTATAGGCACACGCCACCTCACCCGGCTAATTTTTGTATTTTTAGTAGAGATGGGGTTTCACCACGTTGGCCAGGCTGGTCTCGAACTCCTGACCTTGTGATCTGCCCACCTCGGCCTCCCAAAGGGATGGGATTACAGGCATGAGCCACCGCACCCAGCCCAGACTGACTTTTTTATTTTTGGTCATTTTAAAATTTGAGTCTACTCATAAGGCTGTATATTTATTGGTGATACTTATGACAGTTTATTACGATACAATTTGAGATGCTGGGCTTCTTCCATTTTTCCTTTCTTTCTTTGCCATGTTGTCTATTTCAATCATTTACCTAAACTTATTTCTTATAACATAAAAAACTGTATCCAGACCTCACTTTTTTGGATTTCCTCTTCTAAATAAAGTAAGACTACACTCCAGCCCCTCTTCCCCACTACCACCCCACTCCTGCCTCACTATCTTCTGTTTGCAGTTTAGGCCAAAAATATGTGTGATCATTAAAACAAAACAAAACAAAACTAAACCACGCAAGCAGGCTGCAGCTCTGGCTGGGTTCCAGGTTTCCATTAGCCAGACAATGGGTGGCCCCAGCCCAGCCAACAGGCAGCATGAGTGTTGTGGGAGGAAGCCTATCTTGCCCTCTTTGGGTATCAGGCTGTCTGAGCAGGGTCTAAGGCAGGTTGAAGCTCGGAATGGGGTAAACAGATTGTTTTGCAAATAGTTGGTAATAAACGTTTAGCATGTCCTGTACTACTTATATTTGCCTTAAAAATCAATTAAATTTGGTAGGGTGCACTTAATATTCTATTTTACAAGTTTATTTTTTTCCTCTTAGAATAGTTGAAGTAAAACTGCAACCAATTTTGGAATAACTACAGGAGATCAAGAAATAGCTTAGCAGAAAGCTAAAAATAGATATATTCTTTTAGTTTATTTCTTATTTCCAAAAGACTTAGCAGTATGCCTGGGATTATAGTCTAAAGACTAAAACAAATAAAACAATTAAAACATGCAAGGATTAGCATTTCCTTGCATTAAAAAAGCAACTACTGCATTCTATATTTGGATTTTGAATCTCTCAGCAATTTGGTTATTACTCTGTAGGAAATTACCAAAAGCGAAGAGGACATCTGATAAATGTACAAGCCTGAAGTTATATTTTTGAGGGGACATTTTAATTTAAAAAACAACACATGGAAAACTCTTTAGTTTACTAAGCACTTTGACGTATGTTATTTCAGCTACTCCTCCAAATAACCCACATGGTCTCTAGAAGGTACAATCCATGAAGACAGGGATCTTGGCTAACTAATCATGGCATTCATAGACCCCCCTGGAGAAAACTTCTGAATTCCACTGAACTGTAATGTGCCAAGGTTGTGTTGGTACTTCACATACAGAATTTCATCTCATAACAGCACTTCCCAACTACTCTCTCTTCACCCTAAATTGGGAACTTTTATTTTTATTTTTATTTTTTGAGATGGAGTCTCACTCTGCTGCCCAGGCTGGAGTGTAGTGGTGTGATCTCAACTCACTGCAACCTCTGCCTCCCAGGTTCAAGTGATTCTCCTGCCTCAGCCTCCCAAGTAGCTGGGATTACAGGCACCTGCCACCATGCCCAGCTAATTTTGTATTTTAGTAGAGACAGGGTTTCACTGTGTTGGCCAGGCTGGTCTCGAACTCCTGACCTCGTGATCCGCCCGCCTTGGCCTCCCAAAGTTCTGGGATTACAAGTGTGAGCCACCGCGCCCGACCAATTGGGAATTTTTAAAATCACATTTTGGCCGGGCGCGGTGGGCTCAAGCCTGTAATCCCAGCACTTTGGGAGGCAGAGACGGGGCGGATCAGCGAGGTCAGAGATCGAGACGCATGCTGGCTAACACGGTGAAACCCCGTCTCTACTAAAAATACAAAACTATGCCGGGCGAGGTGGGCGGGCGCCTTGTAGTCGCCAGCTACTCGGGAGCTGAGCAGGGAATGGCGTAAACCGGACGGAGCTTGGCAGTGAGCGAGATCTGGCCAGCTGGGCAGCTCCAGACCGGGCGACAGAGCGAGAACTCCGCCAAAAAAAAAAAATAAATAAATAGAAAAAAATAAAAAAAAATAAATCACATTTTTATAGAAGAGTAAACTGAAGTCTCCTATAAGACGCTAGGCCATTCTTAGCAAAGTTTTTTTTCCTTTTTACTCAAAAGCCACATAGCACAAATTATAATGCTTAAAGTTGTGCAACTTCTAATTAGACAGATCTAGGATCTATCCAATATGTTATTGTCTCTAGCTAACAGTCTCTTCCACCAAATGTCACCTGTTATTGTAATTGTTTTTAAATGCCATCCTTATGGGCAAACACTGAAGAACAGGGAAACATCATAAGGCCTGGGCCCCCTGGAATGGAGCAGGCTAAGTTGTGGAAGAACCTAAGTGTCCATCGAAGAAATGAATAAAGAAAATGTAGCTCTGGCAGCAAATAGGGATAAACAACTATTCACACTTAATAAGAGACAAATTCTGTCATTTGCAACCACAGGGACTGTACACGCAAGGACATTAGATTAGTGAAGTAAGCAGGCACAGAAGAGAATACCACATGGTCTTGCACCTCCATGTGTTAATCTGAAACAATGAAACTCATAGAAAGCAGAGAGTTGGAGCATGTAGTTAACCAGAAGGCCCTGGGCTGGTGGAAGGGAATATTGGCTGAAATAATATACGTCGTTCAGTTAGTGAGGAATAAATGTTTGAGATGATGGATAATGTTAATTAGGCTGATTCAATCATTCCACATGGTATGCATAGCAATCCACTGCTTGTAGCTCATAAGATATTACAATTATATGATCGTCAACCATTCAACTCAAATCAAAATAAAAAGAATTTAGGGTTTGCTTCAGGAGGCTGACAAGGGTTTTGAAGAAGGCTCACAATCCCTCCGTTCGGATTAAAGAGGGCTAGAAAGTAGTATACATCCCCCAAATTGTCATCGGCTAAGCAGCAAGTTAGAAAAGCAGGATCCGATTTTCAGGATCTCTGTGTTTTTTTGTTCCATGGCCTGCCCACATTTCTTTCCTCTTGGGAAAATACCTATTTTCTTTAGGTCCACTCCTTTGTCAGCCTCCTCATTCCATTCCCTCATGCTCTCACCCTTTAAGGGTTTAGTTGTGATCTCAACTTAGAGAAAAGGTAGAGCAGACTGGCTTGCTTGAGCTTAGAGCAGAAGGTTAGGCACTAGGGAGGAATCTGAGTTCAGAGTTCACATGTTACCGACAATATATGGCTGACTGGATATTTTGGGTTTCAGTTTAAGGAGATGTCCTGGGGCAAACTTTACACAAACACCCATTTACTACGGTTATTTCTATCAAGTGAAGCTGAGTCAGGGGCAGGGGAGGCAGTGGCTGATACACCCATGAGGAAAACAGCATGCTGGGGCAAGGCAGACTCTGTTGGAAGTAAACAGGATATGGGTGAGCCGTGAGGAAAAAATCCTCAAACAGCATAAATTTTTTAGGCACATATCTGCACCTAAGCTTTGAACTTAGCAAAGACAAAGCTGGGTTGCCCTTTAAGAAGAAAAAAAAAAAGGATACTCTTGTTTCTTCTCCATACTTGTTTCTAAAGGAAATATATTGATTGAAAAATCTGCAAATCCTTACTGTGGGATAATTTTTCTTCTTATTTCTATTTCATTTTTCTATTGTTTATAGTTTAAGGCATGTTTGGGCATTCGCATAATAAATTGATCTAAAATCCTGATTTTATATTTTTGATTGAAAAACTCTCTATTGGTTATGTTGAATTGCACAAAGATTTTTAAAGTAAAATAAAGTAGTGAATGAAAAATTCAAAAAGAAAAAAACAATTCTTTTGGCTTTCACTTAGAACATGTGGTTTCTTTATCAAAGGATGACAGGTTCTCCAGCCACACCCAGGAAGTCTCTTAAAAATATTGATAAAACTGTCACTGCAGACATATTCTTGGGTAAAAGAAAATAAACACATTACTAACATTCAAAACTTATATTTTGTGGAAAAAATATTTTCTCTAAGTACGCGATGAAGCAAAATGTTAGAAAATGTGTATACATTAATGCATTGATATGAACTTTAAAAAATCACCATAAAACTTTAGCTTCTGATTTTGTTCAACTTCACTAAATGAACTTCTGTAAGATATTTGAATTTTCACAAGTAGATTAATTGGGTAGAGAAGTTTATAGACTTCAATTTAGTGAAATGAAAAAGTTATTAAAGTATATATAATTATTCCAACAAGTATTTTGAAGCATTTACTATGACTAGATTATAAAGCATGTACAGCTTACAAATAAATTCACCTCTAAATTCACCTACAGCTGAATTCAAATTCAAGGCTAATTTTGAAGAAAAGGTTTGAATTCAACAGAAAAGCTGATTAGAAGCAGGTTATTAACTATTATTTTCTAATTTTAAGACAAAAGGAGTACATGAATCCAGCTTGCATAGTTCATATTTTCCAATTGATTTATAGGACTATTTATACTCTTCTTCTTTTTATTTTTTTTGAGACAGGGTCTTGCTCTATTGCCCAGGCCTGTGTGCAGTGGTGCAGTCATAGCTCACTGCAACCTCCCGGGCTCAAGAGATTCTCCAGCTTCAGCCTCTTGAGTAGCTGGGACTACAGGCGTGCACCACCTTGCCCAGCTAATTTTTTAAAAAAATTTTTAGTAGAGATGAGATCTCATTATATTGATCAGGCTGGTCTCAAACTCCTGGACTCAAGTTATCCTTCTGCCTCAGCCTCCCAAAGTGCTGGGTTTACAGGTGTGAGCCACCATGCCTCAATGCCTACCTAGAATCTTAAATTTCTTCAATTAAATATTTTCCCTAACTTTTTGACTCAGATGCTGTATTAGTCTGGGTGCTTCAGAGAAACAGAACCAATAGCACATGGGTGTGTGTGTGTGTGTGTGTATTTATTCTACCTAACTAGAAATTTATTTATATTTAATTAGTATTTATTTGGCTTATATGACTGTTGAGGCTGCTAAATCCAAAATCTGCAGGGCAGGCCAGCCGTCTGGAAACCCAGGGAAGGGTTATTACAGTACAAGTCCAAACAGTGTTGAGGCGGTTGCTTCTTTCTTGTGGGACTCGTTTGTTTTCCCTTAAAGCCTTCAACTAATTAGATGATACCCACTACATTATGGAGCATAATCAGCTTTGCTCAAAATCTACTGGTTTAAATGTTAATCTCATTAAAAAAAAAACTTCACAGCAAGATCTACACTGGTATTTGACCAAATATCCGAGTATTGTGGCCTAGCCAAGTTAACCATCGAAGTTGGCAATTATAAAACTACTCCTTTAGTCTCTGAGGTTAGATATTCAAGTTAGATTCTATGAAGAAATAATGTATCAACACTATAAAGGGAATGGAGAAATTTTCCATGGGTTCTGCGGCAGATAATATGAGTTGCCTGCTTAATAGAGTTGCTAGATTTAGCAAATAAAAATACAAGATGAGCCGGGCGCGGTGGATCACACCTGTAATCCCAGCACTTTCGGAGGCCGAGGCGGGCGGATCACCTGAGGTTGGGAGTTCACAACTAGCCTGACCAACATGGAGAAAGCCCGTCTCTACTAAAAGTACAAAATTAGCTGGGTGTGGTGGTGCATGTCTGTGATCCCAGCTACTCAGGAGGCTGAGGCAAGAGAATCACTTGAACCCGGGAGGTGGAGCTTGTGGTAAGCCGAGATCGCACCATTGCACTCCAGCCTGGGCAACAAGAGTGAAACTCTCTCTCAAAAAAGCAAAACAAAACAAAACAAACACGATGCTTAGCTAAATTTGAATTTCAGACAAACAATAAATGTTTTGGTATAACTATGTCTCACATGTTGTATGGGGTATATTTACATTAAAAATTTTACCTGTTTATGTGAAATTCAAATTTAGCTGCATGTCCTATATTATATCTGGAAAACTTACCCCTTTGTATTTAGTACCAAATGCTTTTTGGAGATGGGTGCATCTTGCCCAATCTAAATTAGGGTCCCAGCCCCCAGTTAGGTTGGTGGTTGGACACGTAGTTGTGGCCAATTAAATATAATTAGAAGTCAAATGATTGACTTTCATTTTCACTCTTTGATCTTTGCACTTTCTTACTTCTTTATGTAAGAAAGCAAATATGGTATGTGGAGGAGGTAAAGCCATTTTGTGACCTGGAAGATGAGGGGCACATTTTAAAAATGGCAGAAAGAAAGAGACAGAGCCTGGCTTCATGATGAGACCTTGAATTGATTCACCAGCCCTGGATTGCCTGCTTTAAAAATCTCCTGTTATGTGAAACATAAACCTTTATTTGCTTAGGCCACTGTAGTTATGTTTCTTTTACATGAAACTGCACAGAAAACTAAAAACTGTAATTTCCATGAGTCTTTTGCAGTCAAATCCAGAAAAAACCTTAGTTTACTTCTGGAAGATATAGCTTCTTTTCCAATCTTCTAGTCTATGAAAACAACCTTTTCTACTTTCTCATTCCTGAGTGAATTGGGGTGTAAAATTGTCTCTACAGCCAGTCTGAGGAAATGATCGTTTTTTTTCCTTCTGCATTTTATGTACTTGTGCTCATAAATATGTGCTGCAGCAAGAGTTAATTTTGTCAACTACCAAAATAAGAGAATGGTTTGCATTTTATAATAACCTTGGAAGCAAAAAAGGGGTTCCCTTTGGATATTCCCTAAACAATGTCTTTACATTCTGTTCCAAATTGTGTTGCTCTTTATCAGAACAAGTTAATAATTTAAGAAACAAGAAAATAATCAGCTATTTTTCCAAGAGATATAGTGTAAAAGTAGACACGGTCTAATTCAGTGGGATTTAGCAGTCCATGAGGATGTTCTTGGAATATAAGGGGAAAAAGGGCATTTTTAATTAGTTCTAGTAAATCAAGTAATAGCTGCAAGTAAATTAAGTACTCGAGTAATACAAGTAAATGTGGAAAAAACAAATACAGGACTTTTTGTATCTGAAAAAATAATGCAGCTCTCTCATGAGAGCCGATGCAGTTTAGATTTATCAGGCACAAAATAAATTTAGTATACTTTCAAAGGTACATTAAGAATCACAATATCTTTTGAAGTCTTTACTGTTCACATATCCCTGGCCCTTCTGTTCACTTCAAAGGAATTTGTGAATTGCAAGAGCCGTTTGTGTAATAAAGGATTATATCTGATCCATTGAGAACACTGTACAGGTAGAGGACATAGTGCTTGATTTTTATATTACTGAATAAAGAAAACTGGAAATCACTTACATCTTTTGGTTACAACCGAGCCATTCAACCTTTCCGAACCTTAATTTATCAGCACAAAAAATAAGGATGATTATAAACATCAATTCCTAAAGAGTGTTGAAATGAATAACATGAAAGAATTAACACTTTGAGAAAAAAAAATCTTCTATCATTTGTTTCATGATTGCTTTTCAGGATACAAAAACATTTCTTTAGTGAATAAACACATATTTGACAATACTAAGTATATGAGTTCCATCACTGAAAGGAAATGTATGAAAAGAAGAATGTTTTAAAAATAATGTTTTTTAAGATAATGTATACTGACCATTATTTTACTTATAAATTACCCCATTATTATGTACAGCTTATAAAATTTTAGAAAACCCGCCGGGCGCAGTGGCTCACGCCTGTAATCCCAGCACTTTGGGAGGCCAAGGCGGGTGGATCACAAGGTCAGGAGATTGAGACCATCCTGGTTGACATGCCACCACACCTGGCTAATTTTTTTTTATTTTTAGTAGACGGGGTTTCACCATGTTAGCCAGGATGGTCTTGATGTCCTCACCTTGTGATCTGCCTGCCTCAGTCTCCAAAAGTTCTGTGATTATAGGCATGAGCCACGCTCCTGGCCAACTAGAACATATTTTTATACTATTTATACTACAAATATATTTTAGTATATAGTAAAAAATGTATTTTTAGGGTTGGGCGCGGTGGCTCACGCCTGTAATCCCAGCACTTTGGGAGGCCGAGGCGGGTGTATCACAAGTTCAGGAGATGGAGACCATCCTGGCTAACACGGTGAAACCCTGTCTCTACCAAAAATACAAAAAAAAATTAGCCAGGCATGGTGG
>NW_016804242.1:689271-704085 GCF_001698545.2 Rhinopithecus bieti
AAAAAAAAAAAAAAAAAAAAAGTATTTTTAGTGTATTTACTAAATGTATATTTAGTATAAGTTAAATAAATTCAGTATATTTATTTAATTTATTACTAAATTTATTTAATTTATACTAAAAATTTTGGTATAAATTAAATAAATATATATTTATATATGTTATACACAAATACGTAGATATTTTATATCTATATTATAAAATTTTAGTGTAAATTAAATAAATTTAGTATACTATTTATACTAAAAGTATTTTTATACTATTTTATAGTATGAAAATATAAGGATGTAAAGCAGAGATTGATGTTCCTCATATTCTTTTTTTTTTTTTGAGACAGAGACTCCTTCTGTCGCCAGGCTGGAGTACAGTGGCGCGATCTTGGCTCACTATAACCTCTGCCCCCCGAGTTCAAGCCATTCTCCTGCCTCAGCCTCCTGAGTAGCTGGGACTACAGGCCGCAGCACTATGCCCAGCTAATTTGTGTGTTTTTATTAGAGACGGGGTTTCCACATGTTGGCCAGGATGGTCTCCATCTCTTGATTTCGTGATCTGTGCGCCTCAACCTCCCAAAGTGCTGGGATTACAGCCATGAGTCACTGCGCCAGGCTGGTGTTCCCTATATTCTTTTAAAATTGTATGTGTATACTTATATACTCACTTACTTATGTATATATAAAAATAGAGAAAAATAACAAAATAAGCTCCTAATAAGAAACTCCTAAAAGCAGGAGTGGGGAGATGGAAAACTTCCCTGGCACTTCTTTTGTCACATCACATTTAGTCTAATTTCTGATCCTCAGGGACATGCATTAGGGTTACTGTGGCAATTGGCACCTGTACCTTTACCCATCATCTGATCAGAGTAAGCAGTTCCAACTGGTGCATGGAGCAGTTTGCCAGCTACCTCCTATCACCAAGGCAAAGGGTTCATGTTGGAGTTTTCTTTCTTTTTATGAGCACCAGAATTTATTCTGATTTGTGCTTGTTTGAGCTGTGTACTCCTGTCTAAACGCTGTCTTAGATATTAATTTTAATTCAATTTTCCCTGTATCTAAATGCAGTTATTCAAACTGAGAAATGATGTTTAGAAAACATATTAGTCCATGTTCACTTTTATACAATGAAGTACGCTGAATACCAAAGCATAGATGTATTTGAGAATAATTTGAAAGTTGAAATCCTGATTGGCATCTACCCAGAAAATTCAGTTAATCAGAAAATTACAATTCTGAAGCATTTCACAAATTGGAATTTTTTTGATAAAAGATCAATATAATTATACTCAGTATAATTTAATTTTATTTACAAATAGAGCATTATCTTCCCATACTTTTAAGTAATCATGGTATAGATGCAACTAAAAACCGGTCTGGACTCCCTCAGTTACTACCAGAAGTTAATGCCACCCAGCGTCCATGTCACACCACCCTCACCGTGATCCAGTCTCCCACCCCCCACCTCCCATCATCTTTCCACTGTGCTCACCATTGTGCCTTTCCACAGAAGGAAAATCTCCATTATGCTTATTTGTATTTTCTTTCCCTGCCTTATGGGACATCAGATTCCTACCATTTTCCTTCTGATCCACTGGTTGCCCCTTTGTGATTTTTTTTTTTTTTTTTTTTTTTTTTTTTAACTGGCCCTCTTGCTTTTCCCAGCTTCTAAATATTGGAGTGTTTTTCACTTTGCTAACTATACTTTACTTTCTAGGTGAGCTCATCCAATCTCATGGCTTTAAATAATCTCCTTCTCTGACTTTCCCTTTGACTCCTACACTTTCACATATGTTTGTTTACTCCTTATTTCTATTTTGGCATCTAATTGGCATCTTGAAATTAACATGTGAAATAGGACTATTGAATTTCACCTTCTTACCTCAAAATAAGCTCTTGCCTTTCTCTTCCTCACTTCAGTGTACAGTATTTATATACATCCATGCTCTTAGGCATAAAAGCTAGATATTGTCTTTAATTTCTTTCTCTCGGAGTCCAATCCAATAGTCCTTTGGCTCTACCTTAAACTATGTTCTGAATTGAACTACTGTTTACGCCTTCCACAATTACCGATTCATCCCAGCTACTGCTATTTCTGGCCTGTTCTACTGCAAAAGCTACCTAACTGGTCATCCTACTTCTGTATTTGCTCACCTACAATCTATTTTTTTGGTTTTGTTTTGTTTTGTTTTTGAGACAGAGTCTTGCTGTGTCACCCAGCCTGGAGTGCAGTGGCATGATCACGGATCACTGCAACCTCTGCCTCCCAGGTTCAAGCAATTCTCCTGCCTCAGCCTCCCAAGCAGCTGGAATTTCAGGAACGTGCCACTATGCCTAGCTAATTTTTGTATTTTTAGTAGCGACGAGGTTTCCCCATGTTGGCCAGGGTGGTCTCAAACTCCTGACCTCAGGTGAGTGCCCACCTTGGCCTCCCAAAGTGCTGGGATTATAGGCGAGAGCCACTGTACCTGGCCAATCTATTTTTTATATAGCAGATTTCAATCCTTTAAAAATGTAAATTTAGTTTTTTAATCTCTTTGTCAATGTTTTCCAAAGACTTTTCATCATATTCAAGGTAAAAGCCAAATAATTTTCAATTAGCTATAAGACCCTACATGGACAAGCCTTTGCCTAATTTCCTACTATTTACTCTGACCTAGTTGGCTTCAGCTCACAATACATTTCTTGACACCTCAGGCAGGTCAATATTTGCCTGCATCTGAATCTGTACACTACTTTTCCCACTGCCTAGGCCACTCTTTACCAAAGCCTCTTCACATCTATCTCATTCACATCATTCAGATTACTATTCAAATAGACAAATAAAGACCTTACTGAGAGATCTTTTATTTACAACTTTTTCCCTTCCTACCTTGCTGAAATTATATGATTTTTAAAAATACATATCACTACCTGAAATTTTGTGATTTATTTATTAAATTAGAATGAGACCTAATTTATCTTGTTCACAGGTTATACAGACACCCCCTGGTCCATAATTAACAATTAGTATTTGTTGAATGAATAAATGAATCTATTAACACTGTGGTTTTATTATTTGAAATGTATGAAATTGGTAAGCTCTTCTCAAAATATGTTATATCACAGACATTTTAATATTGCTTATTCAATGTGCATATTTTAAAAATTTTTTTCTAAAATGTAGTGAGAATTCTTTCTTGAGTTTTGCTGTTAAAAAGAGAAACTTGGGCCTCCTCTTAGCCTTCTTACTTTGGTGAGGTTTATTTACTTTTCTAAAAATTTGTGATCTCAGGGATCAGTTCAGAGGCAAAGATAATGCCTCTTACTTTGTTGAAGTAAAATACGTAGAGGGGATAAAGGTGATTCTCACAGAAGCCGGCACGTGTTAAGTCCTCTATGCGTGGCAGTTATTCCTACTATTGCCCCATGCTATCAATAACCTTCCCATACATTGCATTTTTTAAAAAACAAGAAATGGATCTGGGCATCTGATAAAATACAATGAATCAGGAGTCTGGAGAACTACCCAGTAGGCCAGGCTCTGACACTTACTAGCTCTACTAAGAGGTTAAAACCATATTAACCTCTCTGATCCTTAGGATCTTCATAGATAAAATAGGGAGAATGGGGTGGATAAGGAGGGTGGAAAATAGCTGTATCATTTTAAAATTTCCTAGGTTCCACCGCACTCTGTAAGTTCTGTGATTCTATGTGTATGGAAAGCTGTTTTCCAGTTTCAAAGAAATTGGGGGTTTCTTTGGCAGACTTCATGTGTTTCAGACTGAACATACCTCAAAGCAGTTTGTATTTCCTTATCATTTGTGAGGTGGCTGAGATGACAGTGTGGGATCGGAGCCACTGGGGAAAGAAACTGATGTTTTGAGTGAATTAGCTGCACATATTTCAGGCTTCAATCCTAGTGGATCTAATAAATCAATTGTAAAAAAGTATTGAAGGCAAGTGTAATTTATCGCCCTCATGGGGATTAATTTGGGAAAAGATGGCCAAACGTAATCTCAGTACATGAAACTAATCATTTTGGTAATTGGTTATGTGTTAACATCAGTAAAATTCATGTTAGTCTTGTTTACATGATGTTAACTAAGTCTGTCAGGGTATTTTCCACAACTGAATTCACTCTGAGATTCTCTTAAAACTAATTGTGGTACACAGACTAGTGCTTCCTTCCCTCAAAAGATGTTCATGTCCTAATTCAAGACATCTGTGAATATATTACCTTGCAAGACAAAAGGAACATTGCAGATGTTACTACATTAAGGATTCTAAAATAGAAGGATTTTCTGGGTGGACCTGATGCAATCACAGTGTCCTTGTAAAAGTGGGGTGGGAGGTGAGACAGGATAGAAGATGCTTTACATGTGGAGGAAGGGGCCACCAGTAAAATAATGTAGGTGCCTTCTGGAAGATGGAAATGACAAGGAAACAGATTCTTTCCAAGAGCCGCTGGAAGGAACACAGACCTATGGACCTATTTTATACTTCTGGCTTCTCAGAATGTAAAATAATAGATCTTTGGTTTTTTAAGCCACTAAGTTTGTGGTAATTCTTTAGACAAGCTATAGGAAACTCATACAATTGCCTTGTAAAAATGACTATATGATAGTACTTATATTAAGTTCATAATTGTTAGGTCCAGTTAATAACTTTAATTAAAAATTTTCAAAAATGTTAATCATCTGAAGTTCTAATACATGTGATAAGTTACTTGTAGCTGTATTAACTATAGGAAAATCACATAAAGTAGCTTCTTATTGTGAATCATCTAATAAGGTAATGTTTTGTGTTGGGAAGAGCACATAACCTGAGATCTACTCTCTTAACAAATTTTTAAATATACAGTATTGTTAACTATAAGCACAATGTTGTACAAATGATCTGTAAAATTTATTCATCCTGAATAAATGAAACTTTATACCCATTGAATTAGCAACTTCCCATTTTACCCTCCTCCCAGCCTCTGGTAACCACCATTTTACCTTCTGTGTCTATGAGTCTATTTACTTTCAATACCTCATGCAAGTGGAATCCTGCAGTAGTTTTCCTTCTGTGACTGGCTTATTGCACTTAGCATAAAGGCATCAAGGTTTATCCATGTTGTCACATATGGCAGGATTTCCTTCTTCTTTTATAGCAGTATAACTCATTTATTCTTTTGAGAGGTGATTTTTATTGGATAGAGATTCCAGATACTGTATGTGAAATTACTGAAATAGCTGACCTACACATAGGATTCCTCTCGTGACGGTTTTAAAATATGACCATAAATTCAAAAGGCAGATCCTAATAGTTCTGCTGAGTATGGGTTGGACTAACTTGCTTCTCACAAAGAGAATTTAAGACAGAAATGATGGTATACAGTGTTCAGAGCTAGGGTCATAACATGTATTATCTATCCTTTTTATAATCTCACTCTGGGAGAAATTAGCTTCCATGTCTTGAGGATAATTAAGCAGCCCTACGGAAAGGTTCATATGGTGAGCAGCTGAGGTCTTCTGCCAATAGCCTTGAGTGACCTATTTCCATCTTGGAAATAGATCCTTCAGCCTCACTGGAGCCTTGAGATGAAGCCTTGGGCCATTGCTTCACTGTAACCTTGTAAGAGACCCTGAGCCAGAACCACTCAGAAACAGGCATGCCTCTTTATTTTTTATTTTATTTTATTTTATTTTTTGAGATGGAGTTTCACTCTTCTTGCCTGGGCAGGAGTGCAATGGCACGATCTCGGCTTACCGCAACCTCTGCCTCCTGGGTTCAAGCGATTCTCCTGCCTCAGTCTCCTGAGTAGCTGGGATTACAGGCATGCACCACTACGCCCGGCTACTTTTGTATTTTTGGTAGAGACAGGGTTTCTCCATGTTGGTCAGGCTGTTCTCAAACTCCCGATCTCAGGTGATCCACCCACTTCAGCCTCCCAAAGTGTTGGGATTATAGGTGTGAGCCACGGTGCCCGGTCAGACATGCCTCATTTTATTGTACTTTGCTTTGTTGGGCTTTGCAGATCTTGAGTTTTATGTAAGTTAAAAGGCTTGTGGCAATTCTGTGTCAAGCAAATTGATCAGTGCCATTTTTCCAATAGCATGTGCTTATTTCAGGTCTCTGTCACATTTTGGTAATGTTCCCAATATCTCAAACATTTTCATCATTATTATATATGTTATGGTGATCTGTTTTCAGTGATCTTTGATGGTACTATTGTAATTGTTTTGGGGTGCTACACAGCATGGTCATATAAGATAGCAGACTTAATCAGTAGGTGTTGTGTGTGTTCTGACTGCTGCACTAACCAGCCATTCCCCCATGTCTTCCTCTCTTCTCTATCCCTGAGATACAACAATACTGAAATTAGGCCAATTAATAACACTACAATGGCCTCCAAGTGTTCAAGTGAAAGGAAGAGTTGCATGTCTTTCATCTTAAATCAGAAGCTAGAAATGATTAAGCTAATGATTGAGAAAACAAGTTGAAAGCTAAGATAGGCCAAAAGCTATGTCTTTTACTCCAAACAGCCAAGTTGTGAATGCAAAGGAAAAGTTCTTGAAGGAAATTAAAAGTGCTACTCCAGTGAACACATGAATAATAAGAAAGTGAAATAGACTTATTGTACATTTGGAGAAAGTTTTAGTGGTCTACATAGAAGATTAAACCAGCCATGGCATTCCCTTAAGCCAAAATCTATTCTGGAACAGGGCCTTAGCTCTATTTAATTCTACAAAGGCTAAGAGAGGTGAGGGAGCCGCAAAAGAAAAATTGGAAGCTACCAGGCGTTGGTTCACATGGTTTAAGGAAAGAAGTGACAACATAAAAGGGCAAGGTGAAACAGCAAGTGTTGATGTAAAAGTTGGAGCAAGTTTTCCATATCTAAGATAATTGATAAAGGTGGCTACATGAAACAACAGATATTCAACGTAGCCCAAACAGCCTTCTGTTGAAAAAATACGTCATCTAGACCTTCTATAGCTAGAGAGAAGTCAACATCTGGCTTTAAAGCTTCAACGGACAGGCTGACTCTCTTGTTAGGGCTAATATAGATTGAAACTTTAAGTTGAAGCCAGTGCTCATTTGCCATTCTGAAAATCCTAGGGCCGTTAGGATTTATGCTAAATCTATTCTGCTTTTGCTCTAGAAATTGAAGAACAGAGTCTGGATGACAGTACATCTGTTTACCGAATGGTTTAATGAATATTTTAAGCTCATTATTGATATCTAAAGCTCAGAAAAAAAAATTCCTTTCAAAATATTACTGCTTATTGACAACATATCTCATCATATAGGAGTTGTGATGGAATTGTACAAAAGATTAATGTTTTATGCCTGCTCACACAACATCCATTCAGCAGCCCATGAATTAAGTAATAATTTCAATTTTCAGGTCTTATTTAAGAAACATATTTTGTAAGGCTATAGCTACATAGATAGTGATTCTTCTGATGCATCTGGGCAAAGTACGTTGAAAACCTTCTGGAAAGAATTCACTGTTCTAGATGCCATTAAGAAAATTATTGATTCAAAAGGGGAGATCCAAATAGCAACATGAACAGGAGTTTGGAAGAAGCTGATTTCAACCCTCAAGGAAAATTTGGAGGGGTTCATGACCTCAGGGAGGAAGTCATAGCAAATATGGTGGAAATAGCAAGAGAACTAGAATTAGAAGTGGAGTTTGACGATGTGACTGAATTGCTGAAATTTCATGATAAAAAATGAACAGATAGCCAGGCAATATGGCTCACACCTGTAATCCCAGCACTTTGGGAGGGCGAGGCAGGTGGATCACTTGAGGTCAGAAGTTTGAGACCAGCCTGGCCAACATAGCGAAACCCCATCTCTACTAAAAATACAAAAATTAGCCAGGTGTGGTGGCAAATGCCTGTAATCCCAGCTACTCAGGAGGCTGAGGCAGGAGAATTGCTTGAACCCAGGAGGTGGAGGTTGCAGTGAGCTGAGATCATGCAGTCTGGGGTGACAGAGCAAGACTCCATCTAAAGGAAGGAAGGAAGGAAGGGAGGGAGGGAAAGAAGGAAGGGAGAGAGAGAGAGAGAAAGAGAAAGAAAGAAAGAGAAAGAAAGAAAAGAAAGAAAAAGAAAGAAAGAAAGAAAGAAAGAAAGAAAGAAAGAAAGAAAGAAAGAAAGAAAGAAAGAAAGAAAGAAAAGAAGGAAAGAAAGAAAGAGTTGCATCTTCTGCATAAGCAAATAAAGTGGTTTTTCTTCAGATAGAATCTACTCCTGGTGACAGTGCTGTGAACATTGTTGAAGTGACAACAAAGGATTTAGAATATTACCAAAACTGAGTTAACAAAGCATTTGCAGGATTTGAGAGGATTGATTCCAATTTTGAAAGAATTTCCATTGTGAATAAAATGCTATCAAAAAGTATCACATGCTATAG
Source organism: Rhinopithecus bieti (assembly GCF_001698545.2). NCBI lineage: Eukaryota > Metazoa > Chordata > Mammalia > Primates > Cercopithecidae > Rhinopithecus > Rhinopithecus bieti. The sequence continues at coordinate 697,648 of NW_016804242.1, forward strand.
AGAAATCTTTCATGAAAGGAAGGGTCAATTGATGGGACAAACTTCATTGTTGCCTTATTTTCAGAATTGGCCACAGCCACCCCAGCCTTCAGCAACCACCAACCTGATCAGTCAGCAGCCATCAACATCAAAGTAAGATCCTCCACCAGCAAAAAGATTATGGCTTGCCTAAGGATTTAAATGATTGTTAGTTAGCATTTTTATGCAATAAAGTATTTATAAATTAAGGTAGTACATTTTTTAGACATAATACTATTGCATACTTAGACTACAGTATAGTGTAAATGTAACATTTATATACACTGGGTAACAAAAAAATTGTGTGTCTTGCTTTATTGTGATACTTGCTTTATTGTGATGGTCTGGAACTGAACCCTCAATATCTCAGAGGTATATCTCTATGACACTTCCAGATTTCCGACCAGGAGAAAATGGGTGAAGTAATAGGAGTTTATTGTTTTAAGTTTTTAGGATTTGGCATAATTTGTTACGCACTGATAGAAAGTGAAGACACCCTTTCATGATATTTTTCCTAAACTAAATAATGTTGTAATACTATGTAAATGAAGAAGCTGCCATAATGTTATTGAGAATGCCTATTTTTTATTCTTTAGCAATAGAGAGAATGGAAATGATCTAGACTGGATTATGCTTACTATTTAGAGAAGTGGAAAAGTGAGAAATCCACATACTTTGAAAATTGCTTTACAGAGACGAATTAAATTATTCACAGGAAAGTGACTAATAAGGAATGAAAGGATTAATAACAAAGTCTTTTCTTCTGCCCTTTTATTCCCAGACTGTCCTACTAATTAATATGATTTAGCTTTCACAGTTCACAATCAGGTCATATAATTAGAGAAGGATTAAACTCTTCTGTCTTGGAGAGATGGTTAATTTAAACTGTTTGGAAACCATTTAAAGAAACCCACTGAAAGACTTTGAGGAATGGCATCAGAAATCTTGTAGAAAAACCATAAATGGTACGAAAAGTCAGAATAAAAACACTACACAAATACCAGTGCCAAAATGTCTCAAAATTAAAGTATGACAGAAAATATATATATATATGTTTTTTTTTTTTTTGAGATGGAGTCTTGCTCTGTTGCCCAGGCTGGAGTGTAGTGGCGCAATCTCGGCTCATTGCAACCTCTGCCTCCTAGGTTCAAGTGATTTTCCTGCCTCAGCCTCCTGAGTAGCTGGGATTACAGGAATGTGCCATCATGCCTGGCTAACTTTTGTAATTTTAATAGACACGGGGTTTCATCTTGTTGGTCAGACTGGTCTTGAACTCCTGACCTCATGATCCACCCACCTCGGCCTCCCAAAGTGCTGGGATTACAGGCATGAGCCACCACACCAAACCTGAAAATATTTTTTATTCATGAGTTTATCTGAGTCTATAATGCTTCCTTTCATAGATGCCAATGTGTGAATGTTTTATCATTTATTGACATGACATCATTATTTCACATAGTGTAATTACAGTTAACATGACTGGATTATTTGATTTTAGCTTAGATGGTCACATTCTTTTTGTGTTAATTTTTGAGACTCTAGAGGTATACCATGTTAAGTGAATCCTTCAACACTTCCCTCTTGGCAAGTTAGAGTGACCTAAAATTTGTACTTTGAAAGAAATAGTAGCATCTAGCCCCTAAAAGCTTGGTTGTCTGTCCTCAAAGTAACTGAATGACACTATGACAACATTGTATTTCATTCTCAGGGTAGGTTTCTAGCTGCAGAAATAGATAATCTCCAAGCTTCTTGGTTGCTTTGTTGAATCCAAGTCCTCAAGTAAAGAGAAAAGCCTTGCGAGGAAAAGAAAAGATTCTGGTCGGTGGCTCACGCCTGTAATCCCAACGCTTTGGGAGGCCGAGGCAAGGCAGATCACAAGGTCAGGAGTTCAAGACCAGACTGGCCAATATGGTGAAACCTGTCTCTACTAAAAATACAAAAATTACGAGGGCGTGGTGGCACATGCCTGTAATTTTAGCTACTCAGGAGGCTGAGGGAGGAGAATTGCTTGAACCCAGGAGGTGGAGGTTGCAGTGAGCCGAGATTGCTCCATTGCACTCCAGCCTGGGCAACAGAGTGAGACTCCATCTCAAAAAAAAAAAAAAAAAAAAAGGAAAAAAAAAGAAGAAGAAAAGGTTCTATGATCTATGATCAAAGCCTGAATTTTGAAGTCTGGCCTAGAGGTCAGACCTTAAACAGAACGAATATTACTCATTGTCCTTCAGCTGGAACAATACGACTTTTCTATGACTGAGACAGGTGCTGAGTATGAATACTGCTTCAGTTTAATCATGTCAAAACCATCATCTCTTTCCCATTCTCAGTGAATGCAGCAAGCCCACGGGGGTAGAGTTTCCGATGAGAAGATCTCGCCTCCTAGAGGCTGTTTGACACTTTCAAGTTAGTCTACAGCTTCCATATGTAAGTAAATCTTTGAAGGATCTTCCTTCAAACTACAATCTGTCTCCAGTCCTCTTTCATCATTTTATTATAGACAGTGACTTTATTTATAGTGTGAAAGAAATGACGGACAGAGTCCCTTGTTTTTTAGTGTCACTACTTCAGGCAGTTGCAATTGCTGTACTACCAAAGTGGGGTGACAGTCCAGGGAGAAGGCTGAAAAGCTAGGGGGAACATTCCCAGCACAGAAAAAGCAGGAGAAACAAAGAAATCAGTGGAGACACTTTGAATGCCAGGCCACACAGTATCCCTGCATCCCTTTATTAAGAAACCGTAGACCGCAGCTGTTTCCTCTGATTCATTCATATTGTAGCTGGGGCCTTGGGTCAAAACTTATTAACCTGTTCCCCTTATTCAAACCCACCCGATGTTCCATCTTCTCTCTCAGTGTATTCCAAGAATGGAAGAAAATAAACCTAATTTTATAAACAGATTGACTGCTATTTATCAATCTTTTTTTATATTTAACTTTGTTTAATTAAAGAAAAAAAACGGCTACAGTAAATGTCCATTATTTTTCCTTGGAAATAAAATGGAAAGAAACGTAAGCATACTAATCTTTGCTGGAATTTATACAATGATCATATTCAACTGAAGAGCTAAATGAATATTGTCATTACCGGAAATGGGTCCTGATCCTGACCCCAAGAGAGGGTCCGTGGTTATCGCGCAAGAAAGAATTTGAATGCATAGAGTAAAGTGAAAGCAAGTTTATTAGAAAAGTAAAGAAATAAAGAATGGCTACTCTATAGGCAGAGCTATTTTTATGGTTATTTCTTGATTATATGCTAAATAAGGGGTGGATTATTCATGAGTTTTCCTGGAAAGGGGTGGGCAATTCCCAGCACTAAGAGTTCCTCCCCTTTTCAGGCCATATAGGGTAACTTCCTGACGTTGCCGTGGTATTTGTAAACTGTCATGGCGCTGGTGGGAGTGTCTTTTAGCATGAAAATTCATTATAGTTAATGTATAATGAGTACTGAGGATGACCAGCAATCATTTTCATCGCCATCTTGGTTTTGGTGGGTTTTGGCTCCCTTCTTTACAGCATCGTTTATCAGCAAGGTCTTTTTGACCTGTACCTTGTGCCAACCTCCTATTTCATCCTGTGACTAAGAATGACAAACCTCCTAGGGATGCAGCGCATTAAGTCTCAGCCTTATTTTACCCAGCTCCTATTCAGGATGGAGTCACTCTGGTTCAAACTCCTTCGACATTCTCACCAAGTTTACATGTACTTACTTGGGAATTTTCTACTTATTCTTTGACTTTCTCTGTCTTTTGTTAAAAAAAAAAAAAGTTTCCCCTTACATTTGAGCCACCTACCACCATTGCTTCCTATCTAGAGAACACATAACCAAAATATATTCGAGGAAAAAACTAAATGGGCAGGGTGAGGTGGGGCCTCAGAGTTTCAAGGTGGGGCCTCAGAGTTTCAAGATGTTAGAAATATCCTATGGAGGCAGGGCCTGGTGGCTCACGCCTGTAATCCTAGCACTTTGGGAGGCTGAGGTGGGTGGATCACCTTAGGTCGGGAGTTTGAGACCAGCCTGACCAACATGGAGAAAACCTGTCTCTACTAAAGCTACAAAATTGGCCAGGCATGGTGGTGCATGCCTGCAATCCCAGCTACTGGGGAGGTTGAGGAAGAGAATCGTTTGAACCCGGGAGATGGAGGTTGCAGTGAGCCGAGATTGTGCCGTTGCACTCCAGCCTGGGCAACAAGAGCAAAATTTCGTCTCAAAAAAAAAAAGAAAGAGAAAAGAAATATCCTATGGAATAGCAGTATAAGAACCATTTTAATTAAAAGAAGTAAAAGAACCAAAATCAATGGATCCTTTTCTTTTTTACTGATCTGATCAAATTAGTCAGTCAGAATGATTGAATCAGGCTCTGTTTCCAATATTTATATATTGTAGAAAAAAAGCTAATATTTCATTTTATATGCTATTAGAATTTGATATGATTGTTCCAGAAAACACAGCCTTAGTATTAAACAGTTTGTATTAAACAAATAATTTTAACAGGGTTCACTACCAATATGCCTACCCCCCAGCTCTCACTCCTCACCTCTTATAGATGGCATTCGTGGTTTTTTCATTGTTTCTCTGCAACTTTGAAGTGAGCATATTTGTAAGACAAAGGTTAGCAAGACTAGCCCAATAGCTGCTAGGATGGGATGAATGCAAAAAGGGCTGGCAGAAGACATGAAGGACCATCATGAGCTAGTTTGACAAACTTCACTGGAGATGGGACACCTGTGCAAGTTCAAGGGAAAAATGATAACCAATTAACCATTGTTAAGATATAGATATGCTTGGCCAGGTGCAGTGGCTCACGCTTCTAATCCCAGCCCTTTGGGAGGTCGAGGCGGGTGGATCACGATGTCAGGAGATCAAGACCTTCCTGGCTAACAAGGTGAAACCCTGTCTCTACTAAAAATACAAACAAAAAAATTAGCTGGGCGTAGTGGCTTGCGCCTGTAGTCCCAGCTACTCGGGAGGTTGAGGTAGGAGAATGGCTTGAACCTGGGAGGCAGAGGTTGCAGTGAGCCAAGATCATGCCACTGCGCTCCAGCCTGGGCGACAGAGCGTGACTGTCTCAAAAAAAAAAAAAAAAAAGAAATAGATATGCTTATTTTGATCAAACATATCAGTAGCCAATATGACAAACAGAGTATGGTCCAAATAGTAGCTTTTTAATTTGCAGTTCCATTGAAAATCGAGCACTATATTTAATTAATTAATTTATTTTTGTTTTTCAACACACTGTTGCTAGCTTAAAGGGCACTTTATTTTATGTAAAGATGTTTGTTTATTGTATAGTTGGCTTTTTCAGCTGACTTGGCCAATAAAACTTGTTACTCCTTCAACTACATAGCACAAGTGAGTTCTCTGGGTAGCAGATGTTTATTAGGAAGTGGCTTGGGATCTAACTCTGTGGGAGAAGAAGAAAACAGGACTGGGGTAGAGGGAGAACTGCTATGCAGACCTGAACAAATGCTTTGGTTGACCCCACAGGAGGTATGAAATGAACAGGGACTTTCAGTGTTGCTGTGGCTTGGAGTGAAATAGTCTGGTCTCTTTCCTCCCATGGCAGTGGTTAGTCTGGGACAGTGTAGGAAAGGCAAGACCTTAAGCAAGGTGCATGCTGGCTCTCTGCAACAGAGGCAAGCCCTCCACAAAGGGGCTGATAGTTGATGGTGTCTGATGACAGCATTTTCAGCAACTGTACAACAAGCCTTTCCTTTAAGTGAAGGAACACCTGAGTGACAAATCTATATTCCATATCTATGTGTCCACTATACCAGTTTAATGACTTTCAAAGATTTTTCGCCATGGTTCATGTGTTAGTCTGTTTGTGCTGCTGTAACAAAATATCTGAAACTGAGTAATTTATAAAGAACAGAATTTATTCCCATAGTTCTGGAGGCTGGAAAGTTCAAGATCAAGGTGCTGGTAGTTTTGGTGTCTTATGAGGGCCTGTTCCATTGATGGCAGCTTCTCTCGTCTGCATCCTCACATGAGAGAAGTCAGAAGAGCAAAAACGGGCAAGCGCTGTGTGAATCCTCCTTTTTAATGCGTTCATTCAATTCCCAAGAGTGGAGCCCTCATGACCTAATCGGCTCCTGCAGGTGCCACCTTCTAATGCTGTAGCCTTGGTGATTATGTTTTAATGTGGATTTTGGAAGGGACGCTAACATTCAAATCATAATTGTCCACAGTAAGAAATACCCCTTGGCCGGGCGCAGTGGCTCACACCTGTAATCCCAGGACTTTGGGAGGCCAAGGCGAGTGGATCACAAGGTCAGGAGATCGAGACCATCCTGGCTAACACGGTGAAACCCCGTCTCTACTAAAAAAATTACGAAAAATTAGCCGAGCGTGGTGGCGGGTGCCTGTAGTCCCAGCTACTCGGGAGGCTGAGGCAGGAGAATGGCGTGAACCCGGGAGGCGGAGC
>NW_016804242.1:706173-713849 GCF_001698545.2 Rhinopithecus bieti
CTGGAGTGCAGTGGCCGGATCTCAGCTCACTGCAAGCTCCGCCTCCCGGGTTCACGCCATTCTCCTGCCTCAGCCTCCTGAGTAGCTGGGACTACAGGCGCCCGCCACCTCGCCCAGCTAGTTTTTTTTGTATTTTTAGTAGAGACGGGGTTTCACCGTGTTAGCCAGGATGGTCTCGATCTCCTGACCTCGTGATCCGCCCGTCTCAGCCTCCCAAAGTGCTGGGATTACAGGCTTGAGCCACCGCGCCCGGCCTACAATGTGATTTTTAAGCATTGTCATATCTAAGAAGTATAGTCTTATTTTTAAAGGGAATAGCAGACTCTCTTGGATTTGTCAGGACTTATCCACACATGAGCATATGCTCACTTCAGCTGTCACTGCTGTATTAACAACAATAGTTTTACAAAAAGGGATAAGAAGCTTATAAAGGACAGACTTTAAAAAGTCATTATTAGCCCAGTTACCTCAAAATAGTACAAGAAATTAAGTGATTGACCTCATTAAATAACTCACCTCACATAATTTTATTCTCCAGAAATTAGCTCTGAGAAGTGTTATAGGACAAATTTGACTTTGACATTAGAGATAAAAAATGAACTAGAAAATGTTTCCAGAAGCTGATGAAGACATTAGGAAGAGTAAAATATAATCACGTTCTCTTTGTTGACAGTATTGGTACAAACTAAATGTCAGAGTTTAAATTTTTAGTGCTACGGCTTTTATGTCTCTCTGATCTTGGTTATGCAATGGTTTTTAGCCTTCTCTGAACTTGGTCAAGTCATAAAATTTCTGGGTCTCCCTTTTCCTTACCTATAAAATGGAAAAGCATTTGAAAGGTACATTCTATTGTACATTATTGTTTTTCTGAGATGTTTTATTCATCATAAGCATAATTACAAGAGACTATAGGAAGATGTTCAGAGATTTGTACTGAAGGAACAGGAGAAAGCAGTTTTCTTTGTTTTTGTGAATCTTTTTTTAAATTATTATTGTACTTCAAATTCCAGGGTACATGTGCACAATGTGCAGATTTGTTACATATGTATACATGTGCCATGTTGGTGGGCTGCACCCATTAACTCATCATTTACATTAGGGATATCTCCTAATGCGATCCCTCCCCGCTCCTCCCACCCCATGACAGGCCCCACTATGTGATGTTCCCCACCCTGTGTCCAAGTGTTTTCATTGTTCAATTCCCACCTATGAGTGAGAACATGCGGTGCTTGGTTTTCTGTTCTTGCGATAGCTTGCTGAGGATGATGGTTTCCAGCTGCATCCATGTCCCTACAAAGGACACGAACTCATCCTTTTTTATGACTGCATATTATTCCATGGTGTATATGTGCCACATTTTCTTAATCCAGTCTGTCATTGATGGATATTTGGGTTGATTCCAAGTCTTTGCTATTGTGAATAGTGCCACAATAAACATACGTGTGCATGTGTCTTTATAGTAGCGTGATTTATAATCCTTTGGGTATATACCCAGTAAGGGTATGGCTGGGTCAAATGGTATTTCTAGTTCTAGATCCTTGAAGAATATGCACACTGTCTTCCACAATGGTTGAACTAGTTTACAGCCCCACCAACAGTGTAAAAGTGTTCCTATTTTTCTACATCCTCTCCAGCACTGAAAGCAGTTTTATAGTTTAGGTTCTGATGGGGTTTTTCTATGTGACATTGAACAAGTCATGGAACCCCTTCATGAAACAATATTTAAACAATACAAAGGAGATTCTAATTTGTACTCCGAATTTCTCACTTATGTCTATTGAAGATAGACAGCCTGGAAGTGCTTGAGGGATGTAACAAACCACAAATTTAAGGTATTATTATCATAAGAATCTGACACTGCAACTGAAAAGGAGAATAAGTTGTTCTAGCGATGAGTCAATGAATTATTAATGTCACATATGAACACAATTTTAACTAAAATTTACCTGAAACATTTGTTAAACAATGATACTTGGAGTATTTATTTTACTGTGAGTGTTGAATGATGCTAGATGGCTTGGAAATCAAATCTTCTTACATCTTTTTGAGGAAACATATTTTGGGTATGGGGATACATGTATTCCAAAATAATTATGGAAAATAAAGACTACTTTTACTTTTAATACCAACTTAAAATGGTATTTATGATGATCACCTTCTATTTTCTAGGTACATATTATTATATATACGTTGTTCAAGTGTCTAACATACTCTTTAGGAAAACATACTTAGAATATTCACATGTGGTCTTCACATATTTGTAAGTTTCAGAAAAGATGAAAGATGTCAAATTTTAAATTTGATTATATTTTCTATTGTAGTTTAAGTGTTGAGAGTAACTGAGCTGCCAGTGATAAAGTACACAGAAAGAGAAGTCCAGGACCTGGGCCTGGGCTTGAGCATAGACTGTATTTGAGCAACTGTAGCTAACAATAAAGTTCATAAAGGAAGTAGAAGAGAGTATTCAGAGAGGAAAGACAAAATACAAAACAGGGCTGTACAGTTCTAGAAGCTAAGGGAAGGGAGACTTTCCACAACTGGGGCTTAGTTGACATAGGACAAAGGAAGTTTGAAATGGCTAGGACCCAGGATCCACACATAGAGAGTCACATGATGAATCACTGAAGGTCTGAAGGAAAATTAATGCCATTTAGTATGGGGGCCTGGTGACAGGGGCTGGCAGTAGGGATCAGGGACCGGATCAGGGACCCAGCTTGAGCAGTGCTCCTCAAACACCTGGTTCCACATACCTGGAGGCCTTGGTGAAAATTAATAGGATTCAGTACAGGAGAGCTGGACAGGAAGCCAAAGGACATACTGAGATGTTTTGGGGACAACAGGGAAACCCAAAAACTTGGTGAAGAGTATGAGACTGAGGGTCAGTGAAAGAAATACAATTGGTTTGTTTCTAGAAAGAGTGAATATTATCATAATAGTGGTAATAACAAAAGGCATTTTAGGTACACTTATGGAGCTCTATGGAGATTCTTTTTATTTCACATATTAGAGGCTTAACTGATCCCTGAGGCTTGGATGACATTTAAACTAACAAGTAGGTGTTAAGTGCTTAGCCCATAGTAGATGCTCAATAAATAATGTTGACTGAATGAATTATCTGATCTTATTTCTAGAGAATGGAAGTCTTCTGTTGTTATCCAAATAATTCCAAAGGTATTAATTTACAACAGTGTTTTCTAAATGTTTCTATGAAAACAAATTTATCAAGGTATTAATAAGTTTTAGCATCAAGTAATATTTTGACCAAGTGAGTCAAGAAACTGCTGGGTTAAAGTTAATTACATTTCTATATTGCAAGACTTCACAGCGACTTCATATTAACATGTATATGACTCTCTTAAAGATAAGTAGTATGTGGGCTTTTCCAAATGTATTTGATCACAGAACCTCTTTTCAACTACCACCTTTCTTTCCTGAAATGTCCTTTGAATTAGTGTTATAAATAACATGCATTAGGACATATTAGAATACAGAGTCACATAAAAATTAATAGAAGGACAAAATAAAAGATGGATTTTGACAGTATTGGGAAAAAAGGTGTCAAAGTACCTTTGTGTGGAATTTCTAGGATTTCGAAAAGAAAAATTTAAAAGAATTGGAGAATCTTCATTGTATTCCTAATGTTCATCCCTAGGGATAAGAGGCCAAGAAGGAAGAATCCTTGTTTACTTCTGGTCCACAGTTGGATGTTGTGCTGGATAAATTTGAAGAATATGGGACATTTTCAGAAAATATGTATGGGATAAAGAAGATTATGAGTCAAAGGCAGTCAGTCATTGCAGTATCTATACATTATTAAAGCTCTATGTAATTTATTCTACTTGAATTGCTTTGGGGAAAAGAGCTCTTGTCTGTGCTTAGGGGGAGTGAATGCGTAGAAGGTATGGGAGGAGAGATCTCATTCCTCTGAAACTGTAGGATCCATTACTGTGTCTGGCTCCCTCCCACTTAAGGGCAGAGTATGTACCTCTATTCACCTTTTATATAGACAGCATCTCTTACTACACGTGGCATATACTAGGTGCTTAGTAAATGTTTGAACTGAATTGAACTAAGAGGATCTGAAGAAAAGAGGCAGAGCTTGTATTCTTACAGTGCCCATTTTTCCTCAAATGGCAAGGTGATGGCACCCCTCCACTTCCATTGTTTGGGAAATCTGGGTATTGGGAGCACTCTTTCTTTAGGAAGATGTTTTGTGGACATTGCCACATGGTGTTTCCAAGGTGTTTTGCACCATGTTTCACTGGAGTGGATTCGAAAGTATATATAAGCTGTTCTTTATTGTTTACAGTAGCACATAACAGGGGCCCCTCTAAGGTTACAAAGCCTATAATTCTGGGAAAGGAGAAGGAAACTGACCAAACAACTAAGCCAGAAGTTACGACAGCCTTTATTTCCAAAGAACTAGGTGGGGTAGGGATAGTATCAGAGTGATTGATATTTCATCCCTTTCTTCATCTTTTTGTGAAGAAGGAAGTTCGACTCATTTTAAACCAGACCTCAGAATAATGTCATCTTAACAGTCACTAACAAACTTCTTAAAAAATGAGATTCCTGGGCAGGGCGTGGTGGCTTAACACATGTAATCTTAACATTTTGGGACCCTGAGGTGGGAGGACTGCTTGACCCCAGGAGTTAAAGACCTTTAAGTCTGGGTGACATAGCAAGACTCCATCTCTATTATTAAAGTAAATTTAAAACATGAGGCTCCTGGAAAAATATGTTCAACATTATTTGATAATATAAATCTTTCGGTGGACTTCAAGTTAAAATGATATTTAATAAAACTATTATTATCAAATATTAGAAGGAGAATTTTTTAGTTTAGCAATTAAGCATCTATAGTAACAGAGAACTATGACTGTCACTATGGCACAAAAATAAATACCTTATATCTTCAAAGTTGTTTATAGTTGAGTTAGAGAGACAGACATGTACCAAGATAATAAAGTGAATGAGAGGAGGCAGTGGCAAGTTAGGTAGAAGATTTGAATTCAGGCTGGGTGTACAGCACCCTTAGCCTCCAGATGTACACACTAGTTTAGTGACATCAATGTGCTGAGTGAGATCCCAGCCCAGACATTTGGTTGGCCTTGAGATTTCTTACCAGGGATGTATCTATGTTTCAGACGGGCAAATTCACAAATATTTGAATGACTCATTATGATACAAAAGCCAATTCCAAAGGATTTCTTAAGAGACAATACCCCAGTGCTTACGAAGAAAATAATTCAGAGCAATCTAGACAACACAAAAATTCTAGTATCTCCTGACAAATATATTCCAGCTCTCTCTGATTCTTAAATTCAGAATTTAGAATAAAATTGAGATAGCTACTTCACAAATCATGTGGCATAGGAAAGAGACCATAAACCCTGACACACTGACACTGGACCAACACTTAGGTCTAATATTTAGTTCCTGATTGACCTTGGGAGAAATGTCTTATTTCTTCTATGCCCCTGTCATCTGAAAAACAGGAGTACGGCATCTAATGCAAGGGCTCATGAGAGAACAAAAGATATAATGTATATAAAGTTAGATTCCCTCCTTACATTTCCTCATAGAATCATTTGCCTCCTTTTATAGCACATTTTACAGTTTGAAATTCAATGATTATAAAATTAACCCTTTACTGTTTGTCTCCTCTGCCTTCTGCAGGGAGATAGGCTTCCTGAGGGAAAGGACCACGTTTCTCCTATTTACCATGCTGTCTCCCGCTCCAGCACATCTTTCAGCGATGCTGACCTGCGGAAACCAGACCTGTACATGGTGTGTACTACGCTATCGTAAGCTATTATAAGCATTGCTTCTTTTTCTTCTCCCACCCAGAAACTTGAAAGTTTTCTTTTCCTTACTCCGTTCCTCTGTGAGTTTTGAGAATTTCTGTACCTCTCTTATAATACACGTTATTACTGGCATAGTATTCTCTTAATACTTCCTAGATGCTACTCATATGTGGCATAAGCCTTCTTAATCAACACTAAGCACCTTCTAAACTAAAGGTATAATCCCAACTACTTACATTTGTATTTAAAATGGAGTTTTCCCTGAGTTGTTTCTTTTTGGGACGGAGTCTCCCACTGTTGCACAGGCTGCAGTGCAGTGGCGCGATCTTGGCTCACTGCAAGCTCTGCCTCGCGGGTTCATGCCATTCTCCTGCCTCAGCCTCCTGAGTAGCTGGGACTACAGGCGCCCGCCACCACGCCTGGCTAATTTTTTTGTATCTTTAGTAGAGATGAGGTCTCACCGTGTTAGCCAGGATGGTCTCGATCCCCTGACCTTGTGATCCGCCCGCCTCAGCCTCCCAAAGTGCTGGGATTACAGGCCTGAGCCACCGCGCCCGGCTCCTGAGTTGTTTCTTGTAAATGAAACAGTAATTTCTCGGTCTGCTTATATCTTATATTACTTTTCTATTTTTTTTTTTTTTTTTTGAGAGGGATTCTCGCTCTGTCTCCCGGGCTGGAGTGCAGTGGCCGGATCTTAGCTCACTGCAAGCTCCGCCTCCCGGGTTTACGCCATTCTCCTGCCTCAGCCTCCCGAGTAGCTGGGACTATAGGCGCCCGCCACCTCACCCGGCTAGTTTTTTGTATTTTTTAGTAGAGACGGGGTTTCACCGTGTTAGCCAGGAAGATCTCGATCTCCTGACCTCGTGATCCGCCCGTCTCGGCCTCCCAAAGTGCTGGGATTACAGGCTTGAGCCACCGCGCCCGGCGCAAACTTTTCTTTTACTTTCACTTAAATGGATAGGATAAAGATCTAGACTGATTATCGGTACCTTTGCATCTCACTACTATTGTACTGTTCACTATTTCACACATACAATAAGAAACTATATATCCCTATATTATATTTGCCTAAAGGCAGAAGGAAGATTAAAGGTATCATCTAACTCAGTGTTTGCTCATTATGCTCATTTTCATGTTGACAAACTTCTTTATGAATTTAACAATTATTCCTTGATTTCTGCAACTCATGGCAGCACTGAAATAGATTACAGCTCCAGGTTTGTCTTCTGCTTACATTCAGGATGAGGGCTCTGAAGAACTGCGCATTTCCAGGAGAGGAGTTTCCATGGAAACTTGGACAAAAGCAAAGCAAAATAATTCTTCAAGGCCCATGAGAAAAAAAATTCCACCTTGCTTTTTATTTGTAGTTCTGTGTCCCCTGAGCAGTTCAGCCAGCTTGCCACTGCCCTTGCTCTCTAGGAATCCCCGTTTGAAAGTTATATATAGCATTATGCATCTGTGAAATCTGCAAAATAGGATTTGATGAGTGTAACTGAATAGTTATTTCTCCGGAAGGCTCAAATCCAGAGGTTTATTACAATACAATTTTTAAAAGTTAAAGCTTTTTTAAAAGTTAAAGCACTTCATCCCTGGGATGCAAGGCTGGTTCAACATTCGCAAATCAATAAACATAATCCAGCATATAAACAGAATCAAAGACAAGAACCACACGATTATCTCAATAGATGCAGAAAAGGCTTTTGACAAAATTCAACAGCCCTTCATGCTAAAAACGCTCAATAAATTCGGTATTGATGGAACGTACCTCAAAATAATAAGAGCTATTTATGACAAACCCACAGCTAATATCATACTGAATGGGCAAAAACTGGAAAAATTCCCTTTGAAAACTGGCACAAGACAGGAAGC
>NW_016804242.1:715523-753149 GCF_001698545.2 Rhinopithecus bieti
AAAAAAAAAAAAAAAAAAGTTAAAGCATACATTTAAGTAGCCACTGAATTTATGAATATGGCAGTGCTTTTCAAATGATAAAATCCTTACATTAGGCTTCAAGAAGAGAGTTTTAGGACAAATAAATGGAATCAACGGAGAGGCAATTTGGCATTTCAAGGTAATTTGCTAGCTGAAAATAAAGACCAGGTGAAATGATTTTCGGTAAATGTATGGGTCATATATCTTGGGTAAAAGGAAGTCAGGCGGTTCCTATAAAGTCCTTTGGGGAATGATGTCTCTCCTGTTGGTTTGCAAAATCCTATACAGCAGGCTGTCTTATTTATTCTTGTATCTTCCAAGGCACTAAGCACAGTATTTTAAGGCCCTTTGGGGCTGGATGGGTATAGTGAAGAGCATTCACCATCTCCCTCAAGAGTCCAGCATCACAGTCAGAAACAGAGTACTCTCTGCTTCCTAGGCAAAACTATTGACACTGTTTAATAACTTCACCATACAGTTCATATTTCACTTTCTTTTTGTTATTGAGCTTCACTGTAATCATGTTCAGAAACATATCCACTCTTTGATGCATTCTTTCAAAAATAACTTCTGAATAATATACCAAGTACTATGTCAGGAACATGCCCTCAAGGAGTCCATAAAGGGCTACCAACTTTAAAAAAAAGATAATATAAAACTAAAGAAAAACACAGACAACAAAATGTGACAGTTACTGTACTGTGTAATATCTCATAATGTTGAGGACTGTCCTGGGTTTTATGGGTGTCCAGAGCAGGGGCATGTGACTCAGCTCAGTGGTGCCTGTCATATGGGGGCTAGATCAGGTAAGGCCTCCACAGAGATATGCGTGTTCTCAGTTTGTTGTTGTTATTGTTTGTTTGTTTGTTTGTTTTTGAGATGGAGTCTTGCTCTGTCACCCAGGCTGGAGTGCTGTGGTGCGATCTCAGCTCACCGCAATCTCTGCCTCCCAGGTTCAAGTGATTCTCCTGCCTCAGCTGCCCAAGTAGCTGGGACCACAGGCATGCGCCACCACGCCTGGCTACTTTTTTGTATTTTTATTAGAGACAGAGTTTTACCTTGTTAACCAGGATGGTCTTGATCTCCTGACCTCATGATTTACCCGGCTCGGCCTCCCAAAGTGCTAGGATTACAGGTGTGAGCCACAGTGCCCGGCCTATTCTCAGTCTTGAAGGATGATTAGATGTGAATAAGGCAATCAAGCGGGGAAACACATTCAGAGAGAGGAAACATATGTAAAAACACAGGAACATGGAAGAATGCCAGTGTTTTAGGTGCTGAACATTGGGCTTAACGTAAGGAGTAATGGGCATGAGCTTGAAGAAGGCAGAAGCCAGGTCCTCAAATGCCTTTACGCGAAGTTAACAAGTGGGAATTTTATCCTAAAGGTAGGGAACTCACTGAGTGATCTCAGTAAAAGAAGGGATAAATCTGTACCATTGTCCTAATTTAAGTGTTAGCAGCAGAGGAAGTCTGTAATAGAAGGGAGACCAGTTAGGGGGCAAAGAGGCAATATTGATTCATGATGATGAGGGTCAAAACTAGGGCAGTGTAGACAGCATGGAGGGGAGGGGATAAGAAGATCTGGAAGATAGATGAGCTTGGTAACCAATTGTTTCGGCAGGGTATAAAAAAAGGGCTAGAGTGGATGTCAAATTTCTAATGCATGTGCTGGGAAAGTGATAATACTGTTAAGTGAAATTAGTACAAGAAGCAAAAACAAAAAACAAACAAAAAAACCCCATAATGATTTAGGGTATGGCTTTAGCCTGACTGCTCACCTGACCTCAAACAAGATTCTTAACCCCTTTGAGCCTCATTCCTTTGAGATGATCATGTGGGATTGTTTGGAGGATTAAATGAGATAATGTTTATAAAACATTCACACATTTGCACAATCTATATTTTGTGAGCATTTGTTATACCACGGTAAGGGGTTCAGAGTTCAGAGGTGTCTAAGACAAAGTTTCTGCTCTCATAATATATCTATTGTATGTATGGGAAGATAGATATAAACAAGTTAACAAATAAATGAGTAAACTGTGAAACCCCGTCTCTACTAAAAATACAAAAATTATCTGGGTGCACTGGTGGGCACCTGTAATCCCAGCTACTCCAGAGGCTGAGGCAAAAGAATCGCTTGAACCTGGGAGGCAGAGGTTGCAGCGAGCCGAGATCATGCCACTGCACTCCAGCCTGGGCAACAGAGTCAGACGCCGGTCTAAAAATAAATAAATAAATAAATAAATAAATAAATAGGTAAATGAATTATAGATGTGCAAGAGTGCTTTGAAAGAAATAAAAATGTTGATGTGATAGTTACAGACAGGACTGAGGGTTCTACTTTTTGATATGTTGTTAAGAAAGGCTAAAACTTGCAAGGGAGTTATTTAGTCAGAGACAGCTAATCATAGTTGAGGAAGAGCATCCCAGGCTGAGAAAACCACAAAGACTCTGAATTGGGAAAGAATTTGGAAGGACGGTACACACCTAGCAAATCCCTAAATATAATAAGCACACAATAAATAATAGATACAATGTTTAGAAACAAGAAGGCATGTATTGATTATATGCCATGGAAAACTAGCTTAACAAAACACCTAATTCATGTATTGCATACATTATATAGTCAGAACAATATTTAAAATTGATACATTGGCAAATATATCTTTATATTTAAGAATGTGAATACAATTGTAAATGGAGTGAAGGGTTGGGAAGGAGTTCTCTAAAGCAATATTGAGGTTTATGGACCAAGAATTCTTGTAGGGAATTGTGTGATTAATATGCTTCCCCATGGTATTGGAAATATATTTTTCTCTATTTTCCAATTAATTTTTTATTTGTTTGAGTCGGACTCAACCTTAACATCAGTGGATCCTCCAAAGATGGGAGACTACCTTTTTGAAGTCTGCAATCCACACAGCTCCATATAGAAGACTCTATGTTAACTTTCATGTTTTTAGTAGAAATCTCTATCATTAGTCACTGCTGCATTTTTTTTCTGTGCAGTGATGGAAGATATATCTTTTTTTTTTGAGATGGAGTCTCACTCTGTTGCTCAGGCTAGAGTGCAATGGTGCGATCTCAGCTCACTGCAACCTCCGCCTCCTGGGTTCAAGGGATTCTCCTTCCTCCTGAGTAGCTGGCATTACAGGCATGTGCCGCCACACCTGGCTTATTTGTTTTAGTATTTTTAGTAGAGATGGGGTTTCATCATGTTGTCCAGACTGGTTTTGAACTCCTGATCTTGTGATCTGCCTGCCTCAGACTCCCAAAGTGCAGGGATTACAGGCGTGAGCCACCGCTCCCAGCCGATATATCATCTAAATGATAAAAAAAATCACTCAATATAGATTGTGTTACATTTTCTAAAAATTGCAAATGGCATATGATATATAGGGAAATTATTAACTAATTATCCCATTCTAGTGTTCAAGCATTAAGTCTGAGAGTTTGCTGTTTTAGATGCAAAGGAAAGATTATAAGCAACTTCTGTACAACGTCAACAAAGTCATTCAAATTTGATATTAATCCTAGTTAAGCAATTTGCCTGTCATTCATTTGATTTGTCTTCTTAAACTAGAATGCATAGTAAAAATGGGTTGCAAATATTTGGTAGTTATACATTTAGGACTGAAAATGTAGAAACATTAAACTTAAACTGATGTGTTAAAACATGTTGGGAATATCAATTAAAAATTTAAATGTTGAAGGAATTAACCAAAAAAGAAATAGCTTAGCAGACATTAAAACCACAAAACAGGAATAGGACTATTCTAGAATTCAATGAATGACAGCCTCCACATCTGTTCAGAGTGAATTCTAACAAATAGCTAATGAATATAAACAGCCTATTTAAGTGTTGCTGGAAAATTCCCCTTCAACCAGCAGCTGGCATGACTGTTGTCATTCAAAGGGCATAAGTAAATGTCAAATAATTGAATCATTGAGAAACTGAGATGTCAATGACCTACATTCTCCTTAGCACTTTTTGAAAATTCTTCCCTGGGCTATTCAATAGATGATGTTTAATAACAGTATTAAACTAAAGAAAAACCACAGGAAGTCAAAGTTTAAATAGGGCTCAACTCTTTAATTGGAGATTCTTCAGGGAAATTGGCTGGGCTCTTGCATACCAGGTTGAGTGTGTTTCTGTAAAATTGCACTGATAGGATCCTGAATCACTATGTTTTATAGATAAGAGAAATACAAACTTCACATGAAACAATGTGGTGCTCCAATCAAGTATGAAAATTGTCATATCCTAGCACAGGCAGCGCCTTCCAATTCTTTTCCTGCCTTTGTAAAACTGAATATGTGTGTCCTTAACATTTTTAAAGGAACCGTAGGCCAGCAAGGTGCTCTTTGCTGGAATTAAGGTCCATGTTCTCCTTGTACCCCCATTTCCTGTTTCTTCATTTGCCGCTGGCTTTTATCTGGTTTTCTCTAATTCAGGAACTTACATATCCATTTATTAGTTGGCATCTTCTAGCCTGACACTGTGACTGATCCTGGATTTGCTTCTTGATTCTTCCTTTGTCTCTTGGATCCAATATAACCATGTGTCTTTGGAACTAACTCCACACATTTTTCTGTTTTTAATCTTGCTACATCCTAATCTGAGGATAGTGGGTTATAGGCATATCCAGTAATACCATTCTAGAAAAGACAATCTTTAATAATAGAGGTTCTAATGCCAAATCCCAAGCATCTTTTAGTAATGAAGAGAAATAATTGCTACATCCTTCAAGTTTAAAAATATTTGTAGTAGATTCTCAGAATGTTAATGGTTACTCAGATTTGAGCTCTGTGACATAAATTGTCCAGCTAGTCTGTAGGAGTAAGGCAGGTTAATGTATCTGGAACTATAGCAAGACATCAAAATCAATTATTCTAGATGTAATCTGAATACTTCCATAATGTTCATTAAAGATGTACATTAATTATGAATACAAAAGGTAACATTAATTTGCAAACATTGCAATAAGTTACATACAGTTGATATGTTAATACAAACTTCTAAAACAAGTTATTGAAAAATTCTCTGGGAGTTCATGAAATGGTCTTTGTTAGGCCGGGCGCAGTGGCTCAAGCCTGTAATCCCAGCACTTTGGGAGGCCGAGACGGGCGGATCACGAGGTCAGGAGATCGAGACCATCCTGGCTAACACGGTGAAACCCCATCTCTACTAAAAAATACAAAAAACTAGCCGGGCGAGGTGGCGGGCGCCTATAGTCCCAGCTACTCGGGAGGCTGAGGAAGGAGAATGGCATAAACCCGGGAGGCGGAGCTTGCAGTGAGCTGAGATCCGGCCACTGCACTCTAGCCCGGGAGACAGAGCGAGACACCGTCTCAAAAAAAAAAAAAGAAATGATCTTTGTTCTAAACCAAAGTATACTCAAGTTTATCCTAGATTCATGAAATGTGGTGATGATGGGATAAATCTGATTCCAAAGCCCACACATTAAAACTAACCTCCCTGTTTTAGTCATATCTCAAATATGTCCAGTAGTGGATACTTTTGGGGCTCCCCCCAGAGGCTCTGGATCTCCTTTACTGGGTGTAAACACCCGTTGCTCAGCTTCTTTGCTCATAGTTTTGCCACTAACAGCTGTTACCAGCAGCCATCTTCCAAGACTATCTTTGGGCTACAGATTGCTTTACCCAGCAGCTGGGAGGCAGGGTTGCTGGAAGTGCCTGGGAGGCTATCCTTCTCAGGTCTAAGGAGAGATTAGTTCTGCAGATGAGTACCATAGACACAACATTAAAATGAATCTAACTAAGAAGCACATCTCTCACATTTTTACATGTTTTAACTGGGATGCAACTTATAACTGATTTGTCCTACTTTAAGTGGTAACTTTCTTTGTACACACAATAAGGGTATGTCTGATGGTTGATGGTGAATTAGAGTCAATGAAATTAGGGACTAGAAAAGAGTAAACAAAAACTGTTTGAAAATAATCATGAAGAGGTTTAGGAAGGAACTAATATTTAAACTGGTAATATGTGGAAGTGTCAGGCAACCCATCCTATTGTTTGCAAGTATACTATCTGGAAATTAAGGCCAATCATAGTTTAGGTAGAAAGTTAAAGGAAGAGAGCAACATTTAACGGGGATCCTACTATGTGTCAGCACTGAAGTAGGTTCTCTGCCTCCAGCAACGTTTTCATCTCATAATAAATTTTGGGGCCACAAGGTGACATAATCACAAGGAAATTTTTTGTAGAAGATCTAGGCCCAAATCAGATGCTTGAGAATCACTGCACTGATTGGCATCAAAATGGTTTTACAACCATCTGCTTTTGATGACTTCTATTTTCCCAGCAGCCAAACTCCCATGCTAGGCAGGAAAATCATTAGCTGTAAAGTAGGCAGATTTGGGTTCTCATCCTCATTCAGTCATTGGGAAAACAGTAGTCACCAAGAATTGGAGTCTACAAATTTGGCCTCTTATATACATCCTTTCCAGGGCCAGAAATAGCCTGAATGGGAGAGAACCTACGGTTTGGAAGTAGAGAGATGAAATAATAGGTAGTCAGGCAGAACATCTTTGGGGTCTTTAATCTGTTCATCACAATATAAAGTGCTCTCTTCATTAAATTGAGTATTTGAAAGATTTTCTCTATCAGATACTGTTTAATCACAACTTAACCCATTTGCGTTCATCTATAACTGTCAAATGGAGCTACTGGGCAGCAAAAAATGGCTAAGATTACTACTCTGAGTTGATATAATTCATCCATCCTGTCTTACATCCATTCTTTCCTTAAATATCTTTTGTTCCCTTTCTGTGTACCAGTAGCACATGGGTAGAGGAAATACAGTGTGGGTATTGCTGCTTCCCTGCCTTGATGTATTTACCCGTTGGAGGCAGAAAACAACAACAGAGTGTTTTAATCTAGGAATGAGACCAGGGTATGACAGGACCTTGAAGGAGGAACTCCCTTAATCTCTTTTATAACATGAGCCCCTTCTGAGAAAAAAAAATAAATACATGAAATAAAATGCATAGCAATATAAAAAGAAACTGTCTGTAAGGAACTAAAATTCTATCTGTAGATCCCAAGTTAAGAATCCCTGGAAAGAAGTTTGTTTTAGGTTGAGTGAAAAAGCCAGGAAGAAGTAGCTAGATGATAATGGTAAGAAGGTAGAAAAGAGTATTCCAGGAAGAGAAACATTCCGTGGAAAGGGTAAGAGGTAAGAGTAACAGTAAGAGACCAAGGCACAGGCAAAGAGTTTCCTTTTTCAGCTCAAAATGTAAGGCTACTGTAGGTCCAGCTAAAAACAAAGAGACTTGCTCTTTTTAATCATCTGTGCAGCTATCATAAGGGCACATGTATGATGCGCCCTTTTGTCTGGTCTATTATACTTTGTTATATAAACAGAGTATATAAAAATCTTTCTATAAATGTTCTCTATGATTATGTACTACTGAGAAAATAGACATGTTGTTTTAGTATATCAAGCTGCAAATATTACTATGCTAACTTTCAAAACAAATTATTTAAAATAGACTAAGTATACTGATCCGAATCACTTTTTAGGTATATTACTAAATCAGGAATCAAATCACAGCTGGGGACCTAAATGTATACTTATAAGAGATATTCTTCTCTGCTCCTGGGATTTTCATTCTGAAATACCTTTAGTAGAAAAGCAGAGCACATAATAGTAGTTCCACTTTTCTATAATGTGTTTCGGGAGATTAGGGCATTACGCAAGTTTTAAAAGACATGTTACATGCATCAGATACTGTGTTCCCATTACCTGGGGACTCAATAAGTACTTAAATGAAACCAAAAACACTTTTCACCAACTAATGAAAAGAAAAGCAATGCAATAAAAATATGTTAACTAAAGACAGCTTAGTTGTGTGTGAAATCATAGATTCACCCAGTCCTTAATATCAGTACAAAAAATGAAATGTTTTATATGTGAGCCTTCTGCTTAATAGCTTCTGTGGCTGAAAAAAATCCCTGAGACTCAAGTTTCCTTATGGGTAAAACAGGGATACTAATACTTACACTTTGGGATCCACTAAAACAATGTATAGAGAGCACTAAAGACAGTGCTCTTAGTACAGTATAGCAGTTAGTACACTGTAGTTTCCTCTTCTTTCACCTGGACTCTCCTGACATCCCTGTGATCACCCCACTTACATGTACAGATAGCTCAGGAATTGACAGAAAGGAGTAGAAGTTAGGTAGTACAGAAGGTTTGAGCAAAAAACAGACTAGAGTTTCTATGTAACATTTTTAGGCTATTGGTTTGAAAATCATACTTCCTCAGATAGTTTTCAGATACTAGAGTTACATATGAATGAATTTTGATCATTTAGAGACCCCGTAAATGATAGCAGTTTTTATAAAACCATACTAAAGGAACAGTAAGGGTAGATAATTAAAACATGTTTTGATGGCATGTGCCTGTAGTCCCAGCTACTCAAGAGGCTGAGGCAGTAGGATCACTTGAGCCCATGAATTAGAGGCCGCAGTGACTGTAATTGAGCCACTGCACTCTAGCCTAGACAACAGAGTGAGACCCTTTCTGAAAAAAAAAAAAAAAAAAAGAAATCAAAAGAAGAATATGTTCTGAGATATGTTTTCTAAGATGGAACAATGTAATTTAAAAGAGGTTATATATACGTAGGAATTGTTCTTCTGATATTTAAACTTTTAAAATTTGATTGAGTTTGACAAACTATATTGGGAACCTGTTAGATGTCAGGCTCTGCACACAGTACTTCAGATCCCAAGGAAGATAAGATGTGCTTGCTGGTCTCAAATAAGTTTCAGTGGAATTGAGACTTGTTGTGGGTAGGAGGTAGTGGGATGGGTGAAAGCCTAGGGGCGGGGCACCCGCTATGCACCAAAATAGCTAAATATTCAATGACATGAATGCAATTATAATATAATTCCAGTATAGGGTCACAAGCAGATAAGTGAGCTATTTAATTCTACCTGGGGCAGGAGGAGAAGCCTCTAGGGAGGTGACAGGTTCTGGGATTATAAAATATATATATATATATGTATAGACCCAGGTAGGAAACATGTAGTGATTGAGGACAAAACCCAATCTGAGGAAAGATAGAGATTTTCTGCAAAAAGCAAGAAAGACTGCTGAATTATGACAGAAATTGAGAGACTACATTCTAGCATAATGGTTTCATTTTTTTCTCTCTTCATATTTTTACACACATACTCACTCATACATATTCCTCAGGAGTTTGAAAATTGTTTCCGAGTCTTGCTTTTTACATTAGGAAAAAATGTAGAGTAACTGGATCCAAATGTTCTGTCATTCTGTTACACAGAAAGAAGGAATTCAGTTTGCGAGAAAACAATTTGATGCTTTGTTTACCTTTATGTGAATATTCACCTTCAAGAGGGCCTCACACAGGCAGAGGGGTTCTGCGAGATGATTGCTAATAGGAGCCTAATATTTGTATTTAGTAGGTATTCTGTGGATGGTGCTCCTTCTCATCTATCTCTGAGGCATCTGCTTTCTAGAATTCTTCATGGTGTTCTTGTTAATGCATCCTGAATTCAAATGAACCAAGCAAAACACTACATTTAAAGTGAACAAATGTGTTTAATTGCTTCATTCTGAGAAACAAGGCAACCAAGAAAGGCCAAATCAATTGTGTTACACTAAACCAACAAAGACTTCTTTGCAAGAAACCCTTGTTGTTATATCAATATTTTTTGCTTACTTTTCATTAGAAGCTACACTCGAAGTTGCAGCCCTCTCCAGAGTGAGAAATGTCAAGATACCTACAAAGCAAATTGCCTTGCTTTTGGCTTGTCTGTTGGTTGTTTTTTTTTTTTTTTTTTTTTTTTTTTTTTTTGAGACGGAGTCTCGCGCTGTCACCCAGGCTGGAGTGCTGTGGCCGGATCTCAGCTCACTGCAGGCTCCGCCTCCCGGGCTCACGCCATTCTCCTGCCTCAGCCTCCCGAGTAGCTGGGACTACAGGCGCCGCTACCTCGCCCGGCTAGTTTTTTGTAGTTTTTAGTAGAGACGGGGTTTCACCGTGTTAGCCAGGATGGTCTCGATCTCCTGACCTCGTGATCCGCCCGCCTCGGCCTCCCAAAGTGCTGGGATTACAGGCTTGAGCCACCGCGCCCGGCCGGTTGTTATTTTTTAAACCATCTATCCATGCCCCTTCCTATTACCACCGCCTAATGTAGCACTTCTTGTGAAGATCTCTTGGTGGTTAAACAATTCACAGTTATTAAATGTGACTTTCTAGAAGCTGCAGTCACCTGGATAAGCTGGCTTTTGCTGCTGGAGGTTGGGTAAGGAGGGTGGTGAATGTTTGAATAGAGTATTGTAGAATGAATAGTTGAGCCTGCTGTGGCATTCTGCCACAGGTCCTCCCAGATCCCCTCTTCTTTTGCTGGAATTCCCTGGCTCCCCTCCAGTTCACCCAACTTATCAAACAGATTGTTTGGCAAAGGATAGAAAGAGGTAGAAAATAAAGTGGAATTGAAGATTTGGGCAGACGCACTCTTGTTTCTATGTAGAATCTCCTAGGCTGTTAATTTGAAGATCTTAGTACTCCAGATACTTTACATATCTTTGGGTTAAATAGGTATACATTGTCATTTAAATTGCCAAAGTTACTTGAACTTCTACATAAAACAGTCACATTTTAAGGGACTTTAAAAAAGAACATGTCAGTTTTGCTCCTATTGGGTAAGTGCATACCACAAGCGCAACACCAACTGAAGTCTTCTCTTTCTTTCTTTTTTTAAGTGAAGTAGGACTTGGTTAGATTGTAACTGATTCTAGTCCATGAGACATGTATCCCCATTAACCTGTAATCTGTGATTGCAGTTTTTCTATTTAGTTTGATAAACGAATCTTCCAAACAATGACCAGCTCTTTTAGGGAATGTGAAGCTAATGATGCTCCTTCTTTTACAGAACTAGTTTGACATTCCAATTGTGCTTTAAAAGAAACATAAGTTTTTAAGCTTTTACTGCATAGAATTAGCATTCTTTTAACTTTTGATTATTCAGGGACATAATGAACAAGCTGTTCTATTTGTTGACTGTGGATATCCTGTAGCTTCTAGGCTCCACATTTCAATATACAGTAGAGTTGTAATAAAATATGAGCAAGGCAATAAAGCAGGAAATATTGTAATATATTTTTGCAGTGAAGGCTTTGAATGCAGAAAGTTCCCAGATCTCTTCATTACAGTGCCAGTGGATAGTGTATTTCTCAGCTTTCATTAAAAGAAAAAAAGTTGTGGATGTGTGATTCTGCTGAATAAAGCTGTATATAAATGAAGTATCGGCAACACAATCGTAGGAAACATATTTTTTGTTTTGCCAGTACTTACTTAATGTTACTCATATGAATAATATGATTGATTTTTACTTTATCTCTAACTGGCAGTATAGTCATAAATCTATCTGTGAGGTACCAAGTGCAAGATAAAATGTTATTTTTCCTCAGTGTGGTCTCATTTGATTACAATTGCAGCCTTGCCTGGCTGCATTCCATCCATAATTAATCGTCTCTTTGGTTTCCAGTTGCAGTGAGGCCAGGGCTGTAACCGTTCACATCTTTAGATGATGGTCTACTACGCCAGCTGGCAAGTGAATGGAGACCTTTCACACTGAATCTAATGGGCGCAGAAGGCTCAGTGTTTGTCAGGGCAGCTCTTTAAATGACATTGTGCCAGTAAAGGTCCGACTTGCTGTGGCTGACAGTCTCTTTGGCACCTCGCCCTTCTGAGTAAACACCATATGCAGAAAGGTTTCATTTTGCCAATTTATTTTAGTGCCTTTCATTCCATGATAGAAAGTATTCTCAGTGGTGATAGGAAAATGAATTCCTTTAAGGCTTTACCTCAGGGGCCGGATCACTCTCTCTTTCCTGAGTATTGTGTTGTAAAATCCCATTAGCATTAGTGACTGTCATTTTGTCATAATATAGATATTTGTTTCCTATCATATTATTTATTACTTGGGCATATGGTTGCACATTACTCCCAGGGAAATTATGTGAAATATAGCAGACAAAAAAGTTAGATAAGTATCCACCCACGTCTAACACTGAGATTTATTTTTGAGCAAGAGGGCATGTTACTACTCAATTATTGGTACAAAGACATATTAGATGTAATTTTAAATAGGTGTATTTAGTACTTAATTTGCTCTCTGTAGGGCTCTTTAAAAAGAGCAAACTACATGGGTTCATATCATTTTTGGTATAAATTATGGTAGAAGCTTACAAAATGTCAGAACTCCAGTCCATTTGTGATTGCTCAAAAAATATTTAAGCCAGATTCTCAAACTCAAATGTCTTTGGGAGCCATGCAGGTTACTCTGAGGGAAGTGGGTAAAGTGCAATGATTTTGAGAGACTAAGGATGACATTAAGGAAGCAGCTACAAAAATGGTAGCTGTAGCAGATTATTGGCATGTGGGGAGAATGAAGAAGCTGAGGAAAGTGGGTCTGTTACAGGAAAGGGGTCCCCGATCCAGACCCCAGGAGAGGGTTCTTGGTGGTGCACAAGAAAGAATTCAGGGCAAGTCCATGAAGCAAACTGAAGGCAAGTTTATTAAGAAAGTAGAGGAATAAAAGAATGGCTACTCCATAGACAGAGCAACCCCAAGAACTGCTGGCTGCCCATTTTTATGGTTATTTCTTGATTATGTGCTAAACAAGGGGTGGATTATTCATGCCTCCCCTTTTTAGACCACATAGGGTAACTCCCTGATGTTTCCACGGCATTTATAAACTGCCTTGGTGCTGATGGGAGTGTAGCGGTGAGGGCGACCTTGTCACCATCTTGTCACTCTTGTCACCATCATCGTTTTAGTGGGTTTTAGCCAGCTTGTTTACTGGAACCTGTTTTATCAGCAAGGTCTTTATGGCCTGTGTCTTGTGCTGACCTCGTATCTCATCCTGTGACTTAAAATGCCTTAACTGTCTGCGAATGCAGCCCTGTAGGTCTCAGCCGTGTTTTACTCAACTCCTATTCAAGACGGAGTTGCTCTGGTTTACACATCTCTGACAGGTTTAGCAATGGCACCAGAAATGGTCCTTCTTTTGTCAAAATAAGCCAGATATCTAGATTTTATCTGACACCCCTTGTTTTAAATGTTAAAAAACTGCAAAATGTTCAATTAAAATTTTTTTTTAAAAGATGCTATTTTTTTTTTTTTTTTTTTTTTTTTTTTTTTTTTTTTGAGACGGAGTCTCTCTCTGTCCCCCAGGCTGGAGTGCAGTGGCGTGATGTCGGCTCACTGCAAGCTCCGCCTCCCGGGTTCACCCCATTCTCCTGCCTCAGCCTCCTAAGTAGCTGGGACTACAGGCGCCGGCCACCACGCCCGGCTAATTTTTTGTATTTGTAGTAGAGACGGGTTTCACCGTGGTCTCAATCTCCTGACCTTGTGATCCGCCCGCCTTGGCCTCCCAAAGTTCTGGGATTACAGGTGTGAGCCACCGCGCCGGGCTAAAAGATGCTATTTTTAAAGAGGGCTGGAGCTGTAAGCTGACTTTGCATTGCACCAAAAGTCTTCGAATAAGACATTTGAAGTGAGCTTCTCATTCCCCTTGAGAACTATGACAAGACAAGGATGCCTGCTCTTGCCATTCTTATTCAACATAGTTCTGAAAGCGCTAGACAGAGCAATCAGGCAAGAGAAAGTAACAAAAGTCGTTTAAATAGGAAAATAAGTCAAAATATCTTTCTTCATTGACAATATAATTTTATATGTGGAAAACCCTAAAGACTCTACCAAGAAGCTCTTCGAATTGATAAACAACTTCAGTCAAGTTTCAGGATACAAAATAAATCTAGAAAAGTCAATTGCATTTCTATATAACAATAACATTCAAGCTGAGAGCCCAATCAAGAATGTATTTTCATTTACAATAGACACACACACACACACACACACACACACAAATACCTAAGAATACATCTAACCAAGGAGGTGAAGATCTCTCCTCAAGGAGAAATACAAAACATTGTTGAAGAAATCAGAGATGACACAAACAAATGGAAAACATCCTATGCTTATGGATTGGAAGAATCAATATTGCTAAAATGGTCACACTGCCCAAAGGAATTAATAGATTCAATGATATTCCCATCAAACTACTAATGTCATTTTTTTTTTTACAAAATTAGAATAAAACCATTCTAAAACTCATATGAAACCAAAAAAGATCCCAAGTAGCCAAAGTGATCCTAAACATAAAGAATAGAGCCAGAGGCATCACATTACCTGACTTCAAACTATACTATAAGGCTACAGTAATCCAAACAGCATGGTACTGATACAAAAACAGATACATAGACCAATGGAACAGAATAGAGAATCCAGAAAAAAAAAACTGCACACCTAGAGCCACCTGAACTTTGGCAAAATCAACAAAATAACCAGTGAGAAAAGAGTTCTTATTCAGTAAGTGGTACTGGGATAGCTGGCTAGCCATATGCAGAATAATGAAACTGGACTCCTTCCTTACACCATATACAAAAAGTAACTCAAAGTGGATTAAGTATTTAAATGTAAGACATCAAACTGGGGCCAGGTGCAGTGGCTCATGCCTGTAATCCCAGCACTTTGGGAGGCTGAGGCAGGCAGATCACGAGGTCAGGAGATTGAGACCATCCTGGCTAACACGGTGAAACCCCGTCTCTACTAAAAATACAAAAAATTGGCCAGGCGTGGTGGTGGGCGCCTGTAATCCCAGCTACTTGGGAGGTTAAGGCAAGAGAATGGCATGAACCCGGGAGGTGGAGCTTGCAGTGTGCTGAGATCATGCCACTGCACTCCAGACTGGGCAATAGAACGAGACTCCATCTCAAAAAAAAAAATTTAAAAAACGTCAAAATAAAATAAAACATACAAAATTTTAAAAAAATAAAATATTAAAAAACATTTTTTATAAAATAAAAAATATAAAGAAAGACCTCAAGCTATAAGAATCCTAGAAGAAAACCTAAGGAACACCATTCTGGACATTGGTTTTAGCAAATAATTTATGACTAAGTCTTCAAAAACAACTGCAATAAAAACAACAATTGACAAGAAGGACCTAATTAAAGTCAAGAGCTTCTGCTCAGCAAGAGAAACTATTATATCAACAGAGTAAACAGACAACCTAGAGAATAGAATATACTCACAAACTATACATCTGACAAAAGTCTAATATCCAGAATCTTTAAGGAACTTAAGCAACTGAACAAGCAAAAAACAAATGACCCTATTAAAAAGTGGGCAAAAGACCTGAACAGATATATCTCAAAAGGACATGCAAGCAGTCAAGAAACATGAAAAATTGCTCCACATCACTAATCACCAGAGAAATGCAAATCAAAACCACAATGAGATACCTTCTCATACTAGTAAGAATGACTATTATTAAAAAGTCAAAAAATAACAGATGTTCATAAGGCTATTGAGAGAAGAGAACACTTATGCATGTTTGGTGGCAATGTAAATTAATTCAACTACTGTGAAAAGAGGTTTGGAGATTTCTCAAAAAACTTAAAGCAGAACTACCATTTGATGCAGTAATCTGATTACTGGGTATATGTCCAAAAGAAAAAAAAATATTCTACCCAAAAAAAAACCCACTTACACTCATATGTTCATTGCAACACTACTCACAATAGCAAATACATGGGATCATCCTAGGTGCCTATCAATATAGTGAATCAGATAAAGAAAATGTGACACATATACACCATGCAATATTTTGCATCCATAAGAAAGAATGAAATCATGTCCTTTGCAGCAAGCAATATGGATGCAGCTGGAGATCATTATCCTAAGTGAATTAATGCAGGAATGGAAAATCAAATATTTCATATTCTCACTTATAAGTGAGACATAAACATTGGGTACTCACGGACATAAAGATGACACTATAAGGCCGGGCGCGGTGGCTCAAGCCTGTAATCCCAGCACTTTGGGAGGCCGAGATGGGCGGATCACAAGGTCAGGAGTTCGAGACCATCCTGGCTAACACGGTGAAACCCCGTCTCTACTGAAAATACAAAAAACTAGCCGGGCGAGGTGGCTGGCGCCTGTAGTCCCAGCTACTCGGGAGGCTGAGGCAGGAGAATGGCGTAAACCCGGGAGGCGGAGCTTGCAGTGAGCTGAGATCCGGCCACTGCACTCCAGTCGGGGTGACAGAGCGAGACTCTGTCTCAAAAAAAAAAAAAAAAAAAGATGACACTATAGACACTGGACACTAAAAGAGAAGGGAGTGGGACCAGGGTAAAGGTTGAAAAACTAACTGTTGTTTTCTATGCTCACAGTCTGAGAGACGGGATCATTCATATTCCAAACCTCAGCATCATACAATATACTCACGTAATGGACCTGCACGTGTACCCCTTTAATCTAAAACAAAAGTTGAAATTACATTAAAAAAGAAAACACATACACAAAAAATAAAATAAAATGTACTTCTTCCTTTAATAAACTTATCATCAAGGGTATTTCACCTTGATATAGAAATGTAAAAATAAAACTGATAAATATCATACCAATCCAATTAAGCAAATCAATGTGTTCATGTCTGTAAAATCCTCCCTACACAACTGTCATCAGAGAGTATATGTTTTATCAGTTATGCTGAAAGTATGATAGGTGAGTCTGGAGGGCAGATCAGTTGCATTGCCTTGATAAGCTGTATTGTTTTCTCGAATGTCCTTCCCACCCAATTTGCAGCCACTTCCATCTACCATAAAATAATCAAAAGTGAAATTTTCTTGTTGTATTGTCTAAGTTTATGCTTCCATATATCCTGCTTTTTATTTTATGATATTAAAAATAGTTAGAATTTGAAGATCAGCAGAAAATATGATGTTATTAATTCAACAATGTATTCTGCAGTGTAATCACTATAAAATTTAGATTTGGAATCTAATATATATACTGGTTTAACCCATGATTATGAGGAAAGTTCTCAGCAAATTTTGAGGGAGAAATAATGTAGAAAGATGGCATATGAAAATTCAAGGAATATGAGACTCTAGAGCTTTTATTTATTTTTTAAAAGAGATATAGCAAATTAGGACATTAGTTTAGAAGTTAATATTTTAGAGAGAAAAAAGAAGGAAATAAAGAAATAAATATAGTAAATAACAACAATATTGGGTGAACACAAAATAAAATATGTCTTTATTTTTTCAAACCAGATTAAATTTGATGCTAAGCTCTTGTTCATAAGGGCTGCTGGGAAGTTACTGGGGCTGCTGTTTTCCCTGGGCTTTAGCAAAGGTCTAGGGGTCTAGCATAGAGTGAGGAACTCAACGATGTTCTTCTGGTCTTCAGCATTACTGCTTTCTCTGAGATACTCTGATTCCAGCCCCTCATGAACCCCTGAAAACAGCCAACTCAGTGGCATCCTGTTCCTTTTTGTATACAAAAATATTGCTCCATCCAGCCTCAGCCGGGCGCCGCGTGGGCTCGCCCCAGCCTGTCATCCCAGCACTTTGGCCCGAGGCCGAGCCACGCGCGGATCACCCGAGGCTCAGCGAGATCGAGCACCATCCCTGCCGCTAATACGCGTGAAACCGCTTCTCTCTAAAAATACAAAAAAAAAAAAAAAAAACCAAAAAAACTACGGCGGTCGGACGACGCGCGGCGCCGCCTGCTAGCTCACAGCCTACTAGGGGAGGCTGCGGCTAGGAGACAAATCGGCGCGCCCCACCGGGAAGCGGAGCTTGCAGTGACGCCTGAATCGGCCACTGCACTCCAAGCCTGGGGCTGGCAGGAGCAACGACTCCCGTCTCAAGAAAAAAAAAAAAAAAAAAAAAAACAATTTTGCTCCAGAGTTGGGAGGCCTAGGGCTGTGGTCCAGCTTTCCCAGGTTACCATGCAGCTATTGCCTCTGAATTCCTCTCTCCCAGCACAATATCATCAATGAGCCAAGGTTTATTTTAAAAGAAGGAATATTGTATTCATCCCCTGAGATTATATATTCTTGCCCGGTTATCTTCTTCGAAGAGGCACAGGAGAAAAATATCTAGAGTGAAATGCAAGTCTTACAATAAAATGGAGCAAAATAAAATAAATATACTAATAAAGCTTATTGGCTCATAGAATTTTGAAGTATCTCAGTAGAAACAAAACAGAACTATCTAGGAGCAGACAGAAAGGAAGCAATGGTGGCGTGCGGAAGAAGCAGCAAAGATGAGAAAGTATATGTCATTATGGAAAATAATGGAGGGAAGGGTATAGATAGAGAAAAGATAGATAGGGAAGTTTTAACTGAATTTTACAAAGAAACATAAAGTTTTATCTTGCCTACCTTAATGTAATTTGTTTTCCCCAAAACAATTATAGTACAGAAAAATGATAATTCCAAAATATTTAAGTAATTATAAATTTCTAATCTTATAGAGCTCTTTTAAAATTACTTTCATTTGCACATCAAAATATAGTTTAGAGTAGATATATTAGCCAGAAAACAATTTCTCCATTTAATAATTTGATGCACCTATAAGTTTTTTTTATTATTAGAAGTATTACCTTACTATTGTAAATGTTGATATCATTGTAGACAAGCAAACAAGTGATCTTAATGCTGGTCTAAAAGAGAAACTAAAATATATTTTTAAAAGCTATTTAAAATATCTAAAAGACATTATTATGGAGGCCACATGTATACACTTAAAGAATGAATACGAGGCTTAATATTTTGGGTTATAGTTTGGGTTTTAGTTTCCATTATATAGGGACTAAAAGTACTGTATTATGAAAGATTGGAAAGAAATGAAAAATAGATGCCCTTGAAAACTGTTAGATGACTCAGCAAGATGCCTCAGTGATGATGGAAGATGCACATGAATGATGTAGAAGAGAAACATGAAGAATTGAGCACAATTGCTTCATGAAATCTAAGAGTAGGAAAAAGCAATATTTCAAACTATTTTCTTTTAAAAACATAGGTTTTCATTTGTTTGTTTTGTTTGTTTGTTTGTTTTTGAGACAGAATCTTACTTGGTTGCCCAGGCTGGAGTGCAGTGGCCTGATCTCGGCTCATTGCAACCTCCCCTTCCTGGTTTCAAGCAATTCTCCTGCCTCAGCCTTCTGCGTAACTGGGACTACAGGCATCTACCACCAAGCTCAGCTTATTTTTATATTTTTAGTAGAGACGGGGTTTCACCATGTTGGCTAGATAGGTCTAGAACTTCTGACCTCAAGTGATCTGCCCACTTTGACCTCCCAAAGTGCTGGGATTACAGGTCGTGAGACACTGTGCCCAGCCTAAAAATGTAATTTTATATATATGTGTGTAATTAAATTAATATATTAAGTATTATAAGTAGGGTTTTGACTCTTCTAAAATTTTATTTACTTTTTAAGTTTATTTTGAAGCAAAATTAAATAAGATTTTGGGGGTATGGGACTTCTTGCATTCAGACATCTAAACTAATTGGAATTAGAAGTTCATGTGGACCTGAAAACCTGAATACAGTGGAACCTCAGATAATTCAAAATTTAAAGTAGGAGTTCTTAAAAGAGAAATTATTAGGGAATCTGTTAATTCCCTGTAACATACGTGAAACAAGCCTTGAACACCTATGCATATGTGCATGTTTTCTGGAGTGAAGAGACTACATAGCTCTTTCTCAAAAGTATCTCAGCCCTTAAGTTAATCAGGAGCCAGTGCTCCAAACATTGTAAGTTGAGGGGTATGGTCAGCAGACTTCCTGCAGGGGGAAGAGACAAGTGGGGATAGACTGCTTGAATGCTAATGTGGCCACAGATTGTATCTCCACCAAAAGTAAAGAGTCTAAAGAAATATTCAAAGAGCTAATCTAGCAAGATATTGAAATACATGTTGGAGAGAGTCACTGAGAACTAGTTACAAAAATTTCTAAGAAATGGTGGCTGTTGCAATGAGGTAAGTAGCAGCATTCCTGGTGTTTTGTTCAGAACAGAGTGCTTGCTGTAAGAACCATGAAGAACCCTCAAAATAAGAAACAGTAAGCTTTCCTAGGTCATGTGTAAGGGTGTGAAGCAAGTGACTGGAAGTTCAACCAGGACTGCAGCTCCAAAAGAGGCCTTGCCTTCCACAGGAGAAAGACGCCAATTAGGTAGACTAGGTGTAGGTGCCATGTACACATCCCAGGCTCAGGTTGGTACATCCTGCTTCTCTGAATTGTAATTAACTCAACAACTAGGCAAGATAAAGCTTGTAGCTAAACAAGACTGAAGAAAGGCATGGAACTGGTTAATGTATGGTTCTGTAGACCAAAGCCTTGAACTCCAATCAATTAGGTGATGACATGATGACTCTAGGGGTTATACTTCTTTATAAAAAGCACAGGTTTTCTTATTGCCCTAATTATACTTCATTTTGCTTGCTGACATCTTGGCCTTGCTGTTTATTTGTGATGAATAGATAAAATAAATAAACCTGGGTATCTTATTACTTAAGAAGATAATTTCAGATCACTAGAATAAATGATGAATCCAAATGCCAGTGTATCTTTAGGCTATCATTGTTTTCTACATTGTGTAACTATCAATTTTCTTTTACAGGAAAAAGCAAGTATTACAAATTAATACAAATAACAAACAACTAATTCCATCACCAAATCCTTATAATCACTGAATATTTGGGTTTGAAAGTAAAGATAAAAAGATAAGCTTTACTGAGATACAACGATGCAAAACTATTACTATAGTTAATGGGAACAAAATATTGAATTTTCTGACTATCCTACTGGAAATTTCCCTAGAGAAATGGCTTAATGGTCATAAAATTACTTCTGTTAGGCTGTAAATATTTCATTTTCCTAATTAAAAATGCATGTATGAACTAGAGAGTATCACAATTTACAGCTATATCTCGCCACCAGTTTCTCAGAAATGTATTTAACATAATCATTTTTCATGCCTCATTTTTTTCCCCTGTACTTTTAGATTAAATCTCCAAAATTCTCTGAGAGTCATGTTAATACTGGCTTTCATTTCTGAGTGAAGAAAAGAAGGAAGCCAACATTGTTTCTTATAAATTTGATTTAAATAGTTAAGCAGCCAGTTAAGAGATTCCAGATTCACTGTAATCTCATCTATGATGTATTTTATTTACAGGGTAGGAAATTTCATTTTCCTATGCTTAATGTCTGAAATACTATTATTGCATGAAGGTATGCTATATTTCATAAATGGTTTCCATTTTCTAATGCTGTATGACATTTCTATTTATTTTTTAAAATCTCTTTTGGGTTGAGTTTACTGAACAAAAAACCTACACTGGGTTCTGTTTAAATTATTAGATCACTGAAATTTTCAGAAATATTAACCTGAAATACAGCAATTCAAATAAACATTAGATACTGAAAGAGAACTTTTCTTTAAAGCATAATGTGATAAATGACATCCACAAATGGTTTAGAGTGTAAGGATGTGCATTTTTACTTGGGTGTGTATGAATTCTGAGCTTATCTCTAATTTATTAATAAGAAAACACTTTACTTGGGTGTGCACAAAGGAAATGATGTAGAAGGAGGAATGACAAGATGTTGGTTCAGGATATCTGCAAGTAATATAGTGTCAAGAATGGCTTGATGATAAAAAATAAAATGGCTTGATGAAAACAATCTTTGTTTTCCCTATACCACTAAAATAATGAATCATTAGAATCATCAGAGCAAAGAAGTTATTGTAAGAAACTAGAAGGAAAATAGCTGGAGGAGTTAAAAAGACAAGTGAAAGAAACAAGAGGAAAAAAAGGCAATGCAAGGTTTCGGGAGGGAGAAGAATAGTAAATTGCCACCAGAACTAGTGGCAATTTCATAAAGAATTAAATTTCATAAAGAACTGTGAGAGGTAGGAGAATGTTTTAGGCTGGGGGAATTTGAAGATTCATAATGGCCATTCGCATTGCATAAAATATGATTAAGATATTTTTGAGATAATTAGGAAAATGTAATAATGGCTTAGAATGTTGGATAGTGTATTTGGGTTGATAATGATGTCTTAGGATTGGCGCTGGTGTTGTAGTTATGTAGGAAAAAAGCTTCATTTTGGGAGGATTCATTCTGAAGTATTTAGTGGTGAAATATCAAGATACATATTGACTGCTTTCAAATGCTTTGACAAAAGAGAAGTATGTGCTATGTATACAGGAGATGGAGCAGTTGTGACAATTTTTACATCTTTGAATGCAATTGAAAGGTATATGATTGTTATGCTCTTCATTCTGCTTTTACTGAGTTTGAACAGTTTAAAATAAACTAAAAATAAATAAATAACACCATATCCCACAAACAACAAACAAAAGGTGCTGGAGAAGATAGTATAGTGAGATCACATATTTATTGTTGCTTCCCTTTTGTGACCACATTGGAATAAAAATGAAAGGAATATAAGGAAGATGTCTGCATATTATTAACTTCTAGAATCAGAAAGTGCACGGAAAAGGGGTGCTTAATGATGTGTAGAGGAGGAAGTCACACCTAGAATGTGCATGAAGGGGAGACCTAATCTGTCTGGAGATCCTCTGGACTCAGTAGTTACCATGGAGGGTAGAAATAGGAAGTGAGACTTTAAATCTTTACACTTTTCATGTAAGAATTACCCCAAACTCAGCACTTACTCACAAGCAGAAATATTAGGGAACTACCCTGAGAAGAAATAAAAATAATAAATATCATTAGTTAATGCTAGTACTTCAAAATGAAGCCCTAATTATTCTGGCATTTGAGATTCTCTAGGGTAAGAG
The DNA here is from genome assembly GCF_001698545.2 of Rhinopithecus bieti. Taxonomy (NCBI): domain Eukaryota; kingdom Metazoa; phylum Chordata; class Mammalia; order Primates; family Cercopithecidae; genus Rhinopithecus; species Rhinopithecus bieti. The sequence continues at coordinate 738,273 of NW_016804242.1, forward strand.
CTCTCTCCCTCCCTGCTGTCCACGAAGCAAATGCACCAATTAAGTCCTGCTTACATACTCAGAACTCTCCATCAATAATCTAGTGTTGCAGTAACTACAAACAGAAAATCAAGAATCACTATATATTTGATGAGTGCTTGAAAATGAAAAGTGTAAAATAAACACGTTTTAAAATTACTTTGGAGGACAAAGAAAATTCATAAAACAAAAGAAGATTAAAAACAAATAAGCAAGGAAACAAACAACAAATCCCAAATATTTAATATGTATTCTAAGAGAGATTCAAGGAGAATTGTATTCTTAAAATAAGAACAAAATGAAATGAAAAAAACAGTCAGAAATACAAGAGCCCTTAAACATTAAAACATGAGTATTACATTAACATGTTAATATTAATGTTGAAAGATAAAGTCAATGGAATTATCAAGGAAGTCAACCTAAGAAGTCCATCAGGTTAATGACTGGTATTCTAGAAAGAGAAAACAGATGAGAGAATACTATCAAAGAGATATTAATATTACTGCTAATGGTAATAATATTATGATAATACTCACATTACAACTGATAATACTAAAATTACAACCAATAATGCAAATTGCACATTCCAAATACAAAATATCTGAAATCTGAAGTGCTCCCAAATCCAAAACTTTTTGACCACTAACATCATGCTCAAAGAAAATGCTCATTAGAGCATTTCAGATTTCAGATTTTTGAATTTGGGATGCTCAACCAGTATAATGCAAATATTCTTAAATTCAAAAGAATCCCAAACCAAAACAGTCTGGTCATCAGCATTTTGGATAAGGAATACTCAGTCTGCAATAACAATAATAATATGTTGCCTTGCTAGTTAATAAATATATTAACTAATTTAATTCTCTCATCAGAAAAGTTTTAAACAATTAGCTGTGGCTTGAAGGCAGTACAGTAGTAGTACGATGCCAGAGTGTATGCTCTTAACCATTAGTGAAAAACATTAGTCATTTAGTTGACAGGACCATTAAGTGCTTAGGCCAGTAATTTTAAGAAGTCCAAGAGGACAAAAAAAATGGTAAAATTTCATAACATCAAGGAAAAATGACAAACCTGTAAGTTTCTAAAGAGGGAAAAGAAAAATCAACAACAGCTAGTGAGCTAAAATGGAAAAAATAATCATAAAGGTATTATATTTCTTAGTGCTTAACCCTGATGTTGGAAGACAACATTCAAAGTTCTGAGAAAAAAAGTACTTCTGGACTTAGAATTTTATACTTAGTCAAAATTTTACATATGATTAAGAGAAAATAAATGTATTTTTAGACATTCAAGGACTGTAGTATTTACCCTTTCTTAGGAAGTTTCATTAGAATGTATTCCAGCAATATAAAAAAAGATATATCTGACAAAGGAATGATATATCTTCAAATATTTAAAAGATCTGAAGAATTCTTACAACTCAATGATAAGACAGTCAACCCAATTAAAATGAGCAAAAGAATTTTAAACAGGTACTTCACAAAAGGAGATCTACAAATGACCAATGAGCATATGAAAAGAGTATAAACATCATTCGTTATTAGGGAAATATAAAATAAAAATGGCTATGACTTACCATTGCATACCCAATAGAATGGTTGAAATTAAAATAGTAACAATATCAAGTTTTGGCAAGGTGGTAGAGCAAATAGAACTCTCATATTTGCTAGTTGGGTTGTAAAATGGTACAACTACTTTGGAAAACAATTTGGCAGCTTTGTATTAAAAAAATGCAGTCCCACAAGTTTTTTTAAAGTCCCACTTTAGCTTTTCAACCAAGAAACATGCAAACCTGTGTCCTAACAAAGAATCGTACATGAATGTTCATTGAGCATTATTGTAACAGTCCTACAGTTGAAACATTAACAGGTGAAATTGATAAACAAATTGTGATATAGCCATATAACTGGACAAACTACTGATGGAGGAACAACACGATTAGATCTCAAAGATATTATACTAAGTGGAAAAGGACAGACACACAAGAATAGAATATGCATAGTATAATTGCATTTATATGAAATTATAGAGAAGGAAGTTCTAATCTGCAGTAAAAAAAGTAATTCTATCTTGTAGGCGGTGCAAGGGATTGAATATGAGTGTGCATAAGGGAATTTTCTGTGTGATGTTGGGGTGGTGGACATTTGCCAGCTTTATATATTTGCCAAAACTTGTTGAACTGTGCTAAAGTGGATACGTTGTTGTATGTAAATTACATTTCAGTATAGTTGATTTTAAAAAAGAGGAAAGCATGAGATTCAGGAAGTATATTCCTTCAAATATTAGTTAAGGAAAGTCCCAGAATGGTAATTGTAGAGACTTGGGAAACAGTAAAAATTGGAGCAGAGAGATGGAGGGTTCTTCAGGAATTTGTCTAGAAAAAAGTGTAATAACTAGAAAAGAAATATGACTAAGTACTTGAAAAAATTTTTATTTATTTAATTTTTTTTGTTTTAAGTTCTGGGGTACATGTGCAGGATATGTAGGTTTGTGCAAAAATTTAATGATGTGCAGAATTTTTGGGCTGTAAAAAAGAAAAAAATGAAAAAACCCACCCAGCTGAATTTAATGTTAAGTGCATTCTCCACTGAATGGCTCAACTGTGTAAACATTGTATGATGATGTTAACACTGCATATGCAACTTTAGAGGGTAAATGTTAAAAATCTTGACAATGCCAAAACACATGCAAAGATGACATAGGTTGAGAGGGAGAAACAGTTGAGTAGAAATGAAACCAAGGGTACAGACTATTGTTGATAAACAAGAAATGAAAGTTCAAGTATGTTTTTTGAAGATGTCGAGGTTACCAGTAGAAGGAATGAGAATAATGTTCACTATTTGGGGTGGAAAGGAAAGGGGCAGTGGGAGATATTTGAATAAAATAATCCCTAGCTATTATAATAATCAATAGAAAATGTTTACATTTTCTAAATCAAGAAAGAGCAGAAAAAGTGAACTGGGTTGAATAGTATCCTCCAAAATTTATGTGAACCCAGAACCTTGGAGTGACCTTATTCGGGTCTTTATCTGCAGTCTTTGCCAATGTATCTAAGTAAGTTAAAATGAGGGCCGGGCACGGTGGCTCACGCCTGTAATCCCAGCACTCTGGGAGGCCAAGGCGGGCAGATCACGAGGTCAACAGATAGAGACCATCCTGGCTAACACGGTGAAAACCCATCTCTACTAAAAATACAAAAAAATTTGCCAGTTGTGGTGGCCCGCGACTGTAGTCCCAGCTACTCGGGAGGCTGAAGCAGGAGAATGGCGTGACCCCAGGAGGCGTAGCTTGCAGTGACCCAAGATGGCGCCACTGCACTCCATTCTGGGCGACAGAGCGAGACTCCGTCTTTAAAAAAAAAAAAAAAAAAAAAAAAAAGATGATGTTGGACTAGGGTGGGCCCTAAATCCAATGACTGATTTCCCCATAAGAAAACCCTGTGAAAACATGGACACACAGAAGACACTCAGAGGAAAGTCAGTCTGTGAAGATGGAGGCAGAAATTGGAGTGATGGAGTTGGAAGGCAGGGAGAAGCAAACAAGGATATTTTCCCCTAGAGCCTTCAGTGGGGAGCATGACCTTGCCAAAACTTGATTTTGGACTTACAGCCTCCAAAACTGTGGAAGAATGAATTTTTGTTATTTTAAAACACCTGGTTTATGTAATTTGTCTTAGCAACCTTAGACAACTAATACAGTAATCATAAATTTTAAAAAAATAGATATGAGAGTAACCATAAGAAGAAACAAAACCAGTTAAAAGTCACTGCCACTGGGGAAAGCATTTGTGAGAAGGGGGTGATAGAACAGATTTCTTTTATTTTTCTTCATCAAATTATCTGCATTTGAAATTGAATACTTGTATGTATTACTGAATTAGAAATTTTTTTAAAAGTAGCTAAATTAAAAAGTTTCCAGGTCAAACATAAGTGACTGGATAATTAGGTAGGGAGTTTAGATGCCTGAAAATAGGGCAAATTCAATCTGAACATGAAGATTTGAACTTCAAATAGGCCTACGTATCCCAAAGGGCACAATTGTGTGAGGTGATAGGTCTAGTAAAAGACTCAATAACTAAGTTGAATTGCCCTAATTTAAAGACTCGTTTTGTAATAATAAAAAGAACTGACCTTGAATTATGTGACTAAGTATATGATGTGGTAATGTCTCCTCTCTAAGAAACAAATGAAAGGCCAAAGTTCTGAGAAGATCTCCCTCCCTTATGATTGAGCTCTTTTGTAGAGGAAATAAAAGGAATTGGAAGTAGGAGGAGAGTGCCTAGCCTCTAAGCACATGCTGGAGAAATCATCCTAAGTAATGCTCTTTGTGCCTTTGCTGGCTCCGAAAGAGTCTGTAGAGATTGTAGACGTCTCCTCTCTAGGAGTTTCCTCACCTTGATTTTGCTCCACCTCAGAACCTTTCCAGCGATCACAAACCCGAGTCAGTTTCAAATGGCTTTACATTAATCAGAAAGTAAATGACTGATATATACATGTGAGGTAGATACAAGTATAAAAATTAGTAGCTGATGGATGACAGAGTCACTGACTAAGCCTGATTACCACCAGAGATTTTGATTCAATAGGTATGAGATGGAGGCAGAAAAGCTGTATTTTTTTTTTTAATGTTATAAGCCATATACAAGTAACTAAAGAACAGATTTTAATTGTCTTTTTGTTTTGTTTTGTTTGTTTGTTTTTGATACAGAGTCTCGCTCCATTGCCCAGGTTGGACTGCAATGGCACAATCTCAGCTCACTGAAACCTCTGCCTCCCGGGTTCAAGTGATTCTCCTGCCTCAGCCTCCCAAGTAGCTGGGATTACAGGCACCTGCCACCATGTCCAGCTAATTTTTTGTATTTTTAGCAGAGGTGGGGTTTTGCCATGTTGGCCAGGCTGGTGTTGAACTCCTGACCTCAGGTGATCTGCCTGCCTTGGCCTCCGAAAGTGCTGGTATTACAAGCATGAGCTACCACACCAGGACTTTAATTCAGTCTTTATCAGTCCTGCAACTCCAGCCAAGAGCTCTGCTTCAGTTCTCTCACTTTGGAAAATCAGCCAATCCCTAAACTGCTTGCTTCCCCCAAGCTTGACATATTAATAAATTGGCTTTTGGCTTTGCTCAGAGGGACTGTGTTCTCCACGCATGGTTTTCCCTTAGGAAGTAAGAAGTTCAACTTTGTGATAGATATTATGAGAGGTGTAGTCACTTCCCCTGACAATTGTCAAATGATTCTGACGTCTGCCTTCATGTTTTCTCCAGAGTTGAAATGTAGTTCAGCATCACCTAGACAAATAGTCTCCAAGCCAAGCCCGCTTCCTTTCCTGATTTTGATTCAATGGACTCACTTTACATTCCAGTGTGGTACCTGCCCAGGTTTGGTCTCAGCACCTGTCTCTTTACATGCAAACCTTGTGTTGTTACATGGAGTAATGAGAGAAATAAGGACAATATTCATAAATCAGTTCAAGTTTATTGAAGTAAATAAAAATGATCCCCAGAGTGTGTAATAGAAGGGGTTATTTTTTGGAAAAATTCTATGAAACCATCACATTTACAAGATATTGAAAGTTAAGCACTGAATACAAAATTCGAGGGATTTGTTGAAAGAAAATGTTTTTTCTTAAAGCATAACTTAAAACTGTGCATTGTTTAGTAAGTAAAAAATGTCCTTAAAAGCATTTAGAGCAATTGGACTTTATCAAAATTAAAAACTTTTGCTCTGTGACAGATCCTGTTAAAAGAATGAAAAGACAAGCAACAGACTGGGAAAAAAAATATATTTAATGAAAGTCTTTTATCTAGAATATACAATTTTGAAATAACTTTCAAAATTCAACATTAATTAAAAAACTCATTTAGAAAATGGGCAAAAGATAGGAATAAATGTTTCACCAAAAAGGATATACAGATGGTAAATAAGCACATGAAAAGATGTTCATCACTAGCCATTAGAAAAATGCACATTAAAACCACAATGAGATATCACCACACACCTATTGGAATGGTTAAAATGAAACAGTGGCCCACTAAATGCTGGTGAGATTGCAGGGTACCTGGATCATTCATGCATCACTGGCAGGACAGTGCTAATGACATAGCCACTTCAGAAAATAGTTTAGTAGTTTCTTTTAAAGATAAAAGTGGATGTGCCATACCATCCAGCCATTGTACTCATGGGTATATATCCTAGAGAAATGAAAACTTATTTTCACACAGAAACTGGTACATGAATGCTCAGCTTTATTTGTAATAACCTAATACTGGAAACTACCTAAGTGTTCTTCAATAGGTTAATGGTTATAGAAACTGCAGTGCATCTGTATTATGGAATACTAATCGGCAATAAAAAGAAATGGTCTGTTGATACACTTAATAATCTGTATGAACTTCTAGGAAATTTTGCTGAATGAGAAAAGCCAATCTGAAAAGGTTATGTACTACAAGGTTTACTCATATAATAATTGCTAAATGACATAATTACAGCTCTGTGCCCCAAAACAATGATTTGGTCAGTGATGGACTGCACATATGATGGTGGTCCCATAAGATTATAATGGACTTGAAAAATTCCTGTCACCTAGTGTCATCATAGCCATGTATTGTCATAGTGTAATGCCTTTACTCACCTGTTTTTTGGTGATGCAAGTGTAAACAAACTTACTGTGTTGCCAATCCTATGAAAGTCTAGCACATACAGTTATGTACAGTACATAATGCTTGATAATGATAATAAAGAACTATGTTACTGCTTTCTGTATTTTCTATAGTATACTTTTGTGGTTATTTTAGAGTGTACTCCTTGTACCTATAAAAAAATGTAACTGTAAAACTGCCTCAGGCAAGGCCTACAGAAGTTATTCCAGAAGGTCTTGCTATAATAGGAGAAGACAGCTGCATGCACGCTATTGTGTACTGTGCATTGGACAATATGTTCTAGTCTTTCACATTCACTCACCACTCACTCATGACTTACCTAAGGCAACTTCCAGTCCTGCAAGCTCCATTTATGGTAACTGCCCTCTACAGGTGTACAATTTTTTGTCTTTTATACCATATTTTTACTGTACCTTTTCTATGTTTAAATATATTTAGATACACAAATACTTACCTGCTGAGACCAGCTTGGTTGGGGAGACCCTAACCCAGCGGCGCTAGAGGAATTAAAGACACACACACAGAAATATAGAGGTGTGAAGTGGGAAATCAGGGGTCTCACAGCCTTCAGAGCTGAGAGCAACGAACAGAGATTTACCCATGTATTTATTAACAGCAAACCAGTCATTAGCATTGTTTCTATAGATATTAAATTAACTAAAAGTATCCCTTATGGGAAACAAATGTATGGGCCAAATTAAAGGAATAGGTTGGGCTAGTTAACTGCAGCAGGAGCATATCCTTAAGGCACAGATGACTCATGCTATTGTTTGTGGCTTAAGGAGGCCTTTAAGTGGTTTTCTGCCCTGGGCGGGCCAGGTGTTCCTTGCTCTCATTCCTATAAACCCACAACCTTCCAGTGTGGGCGTTAGGGCTATTATGAACTTGTCACAGTGCTGTGGAGATTCTGTTTATGGCAGTTTTGGGGCCAGTTTATGGCCAGATTTTGGGGGGCTTGCTCCCAACATGTCCCCTTTCTCTGATTTGCAAATCAATGAAGCAAAGGCAGCTTTGTCACAGTGAGTTACTTCTTGCAAGAGTCAGGATCCACATCTGCAGACTATACAAAGAAAAACAACACAGATTAAAAGCACCATCATCATTGAAATCACAGAGCTTCCAAGTGTTTTTATCCATTTTAATGGGTTACTATCTGCTAATTTGTCTGCAGCTCCTTCAAGCCCTCCAGTTCCTGGCATTAAGGTCAGGTGTGCCTGGGGTGCTTTAAATATTTGTTCTTTAATTTTGCAATATGCAAAAACAAGTTTGTAGAGTGTCCTTCTAGATGCTTTTTTATTCTTTCCCAAATGTTGATCTTATTAAGATCACAATTATTAACAGTTTCCACAAACTAACAGTTTCCACCAATAATATTATTATTCAACAAATAATAAACTATTAACAGTTTCCACAAATCCTTATGTTAAGCTCCTACAGCGGGCCATATCATTTGAGGTTGAGGTGCCACTATACTGCCATGGTTCCAGATAATAGGAACTGTTGCCATACTTCTTATCATTTCTATCATCTGACTGTTTTGTTCAGATCAGCTGAACATAGTGTGCCCATGGCACACAGACTGAGAGGTGCAATTCAAGCTAAACATCCCCTTAGGGGACCAAATAATAATGATTCCATAGGAATTGTTGTGCAGCACCTCTGCCTGTTCTGCAATGCAATCTTCCTAAACAAGTACGTTTGTTTTTTCTGGCCAGGTTCAATTTTGTTTACAAATAGGTTTTTGAGGGTGGTATGCCTCAATTATAGGAGCAGATCTATTATGGTAAATACTGAGATCAGAAAGCATGTGTAACTGTCTTATAGAGTGATTACATCTAGGCATTACTACCAGCCAAGATTGATCAATATGCCCAATAAGTATAATTGTTCTCTGTGTCAGCCCGTATTGAAGGAATACTCATGGCAGTGGTGATATCCACTATCATAGCTACCATTAAATTATTCATTGTGACTTGTTGTCCCACTTTCCTCAGGTTTTCTTCTGCCATCTGTGACAGCTTCTTGATCTGTCCCCATGTGTGTGGCTGTGTTTGACGGATGTTGCTCGTGACAGTTGGGGTCCTCCTCAGCGTCAGTCTTGACATGGCTGCAACTGGGGGGTCCTCGGGATCCTCCCAGAATCTCTTCCTTGACATCTGGCTCATGATAAGGTTTCAGGTGTCTTGATGGTATCCAAGTCAGCTGTTGGTTTTTGCCTGAAGAAATACAAGCATAACCTCTACCCCAAGTTATTATTTTACCTATTTCCCAACTTTTTGTTATTGGATCTCTCCACCAAATCAGTTGTTCTGCTTCTGTCTTTGCATCTGGTTTCTGTAGATGCTGTTCAGCTGCTGATAACATCTGGCCTTTGGGCAGGCTCAAAAAATTTAAAGTTAATAATGCTAGATTCAGTTGTATCTGTGGGTGTTCCATATTCTCTATTTTTCCCTTTCTGCTTTTGTAACTGTTGTTGTAGGGAAAGATTCATTCTTTCCACTATGGCTTGTCCTTGAGAATTGTATAGGATACCAGTAATGTGTTTAATATTCCACATACAGAAAAATGGGGCTAGAGCTTGGCTGGTATAGCCTGGGGCATTATCTATTTTAATAGAAGCTGGAATGCCCATCACCGCAAAACACTGCAAAAGGTGATGTTTAACACAGGCAGAAGACTCTCCTGTTTGGCATGTAGCCCAGACAAAGTGAGAAAATGTGTCCAACATACATGTACATAAGCTAGTCTCCCAAACGAGGGAACATGTGTGACATCCATTTGCCAAAGAGAGTTAGGTTCCAGTCCTCGAGGATTAACTCCTCCTGTAAAAGAGGAGGAATGTACCATTTGGCAAGCTGGGCATCGCTGGATAATAGCTTTAGCTTCTTTCCAGGTAATGCTGTATCTGCGTTTGAGACCAGAGGCATTAACATGGGTTACATCGTGAAAGTGTCTAGCATTAGATATTGCATCAGCAACTAGGCGATCAGCTATTTGATTCCCTTCAGTCAAAGGTCCTGGAAGAGGTGTATGAACCCTAATGTGAGTGATATAAATAGGGTACATTCTACTTCTAACTGCTGTTTGCAATTGGGTAAATAAAGTCATCAGTTGTTCATCTGTATGAAATTGTAACTGAGCATTTTCAATTAACTATGTGGAATGAACCACGTATGAAGAATCAGAAATCACATTAATAGGCTATCAAAGGCAGTCAATACCTCAATTACAGCTACAAGCTCTGCTTTTTGAGCTGAAGTATAGGGCATCTGAAAAATCTTACTTTTCAATCCAAAATAAGAAGCTTTACCATTACTAGACCCATCTGTAAAAACACTATCAGCACCTTCAGTTGGTTTAAATTTAGTTATTTTAGGGAGAATCCAATTAGTTAATTTCAAAAACTGAAACAGCTTCATTTTAAGAAAATGATTATCGAGAATACCCACAAAGTCAGCTAAATGGGTTTGCCAAGTAAGACTATATATAAAAGTTTGCTGTATTTGTTCCTTCATGAGAGGGACAATAATTTTCCAGGATCATATCCATGTAATTTAACAATATGAGTTCTCCCAATCCCTATCATAGAAGCAATTTAATCTAAATAAGGAGTTAGAGTCCGTGCATTAGTATGTGGAAGAGAGAGCCACTCTACTAAGTCCTGTTCTTAGACAGTAACACCAGTAGGTGAATACTGAGTTGAAAAAATTAGCAAATCTAGAGTCTTCTCTGGATCTATTCTGTTTATTTGAGCTTTATGAACTTGCTTCTCAATCAGTTGTAACTCTGCCTCAGCCTCCTTTGTTAATTGCCGAAGGCTAGTGAGACTAGGATTTCCTCTAAGGACAGAGAACAGATTACTCATGGCATAGGTAGGAATGCCTAGAGCAGGTCATACCCAATTAATGTCCCCTAGTAATTTTTGAAAGTCATTTAATGTTTTTAATTTATCCCTACATATGGTTACTTTCTGTGGCACAATGGTAATGTCATTTACTAAGGTCCCCAAGTAGGAGTAAGGAGTAGTAGTCTGAATTTTGTCAGGAGCTATAATTAAACCAGCACGAGAAATTGAATTTTGCAAGTGATAATAACATTGGAGTAATATTTATCGAGTGGGGGCAGTACAAAGTATATCATCCATATAGTGAATAACGTAGCACTGTGAAAATTTTTTACGAATAGGTTCAATTGCCTGTTCCACATACGTCTGGCAAATTGTGGGACTGTTTTACATGCCCTGTGGCAATACTTTCCAATGATAACGCTTAGCAGGCTGCAGGTTGTTTACTGCAGGAATTGTAAATGCAGACCGTTCAGTCTTGCTCAGCTAAAGGGATAGTAAAGAAACAGTCATTTAAATCCATGACTATTAAAGGCCAATTTTTTGGAATTATAGCAGGAGAAGGCAATCCTGACTGTAATGCTCCCATAGGTTGTATAACTGAATTGATGGCTCTTAAGTCAGTTAACATTCTCCATTTGACTGATTTTTTCTTAAGTACGAAAATGAGAATTCCAAAGGGAAAATGTTGGAGCCATGTGCCCATTTTTTAATTGTTCAGTAACTAATTTCTCTAAAGTTTCCAGTTTATCTTTACCTAGCGGCCATTGTTCTATCCAAATTGGCTTATCTGTTAACCATTTTAAAGGTATAGGTTCGGGCGGCTTAACAATGGCCGCCATCAAAAATTATTTCCTAATCTTTGGTGGGAATTTTGTTTTTCCACCTGAAGCGGTTCTTTCACACCTTGCAATTTTTTTTCTAGTCCCATACCAGGAACATACACCATTTCATGCATTGTATGTTGACTTTGAGGACTATATAATTGTTCTGGAATTAGAACTTCTGCTCCCCATTGTTGTAATAAATCTCTTCCCCATAAATTTGTAGGTACAGAAGTTATAACGGGTCGAATAGTCCCAGGTTGTCCGTTGGGTCCTTCACAGTGCAAAATATAACAACTTTGATATACTTCAGGGGCTTTACGAACTCCAACTATGTTAAATTGAGTGGGTTGAATTGGCCACATGGACGGCCAGGGCTGTAGAGAAATCATTGACATGTCCGCTCCTGTATCTACCAAACCTTTACATTTCTTTCCCTGAATAGTTATTTCACAGGTAGGATGTTTATCAGTAATTTGATTTACCCAATAAGCTGCTTTGCCTTGTCTATTTGTGCTTCCAAACTCTCCTGTTCATTTAATTTCACTTTTTCCCATTTTCACATACGGTACTATTAGGAACGTGTGGTGCGCTCTCCTGGCTCTGCTTTCCAGGGAACAGAAGTAGATTTAATGATTTAAATTTCCCCCTTGTAATTTGAATCCATGACTCCTGTATGTATTTGTACCCCCCTTTTAAAATTAAACTAGACTTTCCTAAAAGTAATCCTATTGTACCTGCTGGCAAGGGTCCACAGACTCCTGCTGGGACCTTTTGCGGGGATTCCCCAGGCAGAAGGCTCACAGCTTTTGTGCAGCATAAATCTACTGGGACACTAGCGGCTGTGGCGGGGGACAGGAATTGTACAGGGGTAAGGGAATGGCCTGAGCTGGAAATGCCCTGGTTTAGAATGGGGCCCGGGGCGGGCCCCTCATGGAAATCCCGAAATTGGGTTCCCATCTTTATCAAAGTTAGAGTGACTAAGTATGATAGCCCAATGTTGATTAGCCCAATGTTTTCCTTTTTTACATTTTGGACATATTTCAGGCTCAACAGTTTTCTTTTTTCCCCTATCTGGCAGCCTGACTCGCTGATTTTTTCTACATTCTTTTTTAGTATGACCATGCTTCCCACAGTTAAAACAAGCTCCAGGAAATGGAGTATTTCCTTTATCCACTCTCAGTCCTGCCATTGCCTGTGCCAACAAAGTAGCTTTACGCAGATTACCTCTGATACCATCACAGGCCTTGATATAATCAACCAAATGTGCTTTCCTTCTAATAGGCCACAGAACAGCCTGGCAATCGGGATTAGCATTGTTGAAAGCTAATAACTGCAACAGTATATCCTAAGCAGCTGAATCTGCAATCATCTTTTTAAGAGATTCCTGTAACGGAGCTATAAAATCAATGTATGGTTCTCTTGGTCCCTGTTTTATAGCACTAAAAGAAAGGTATTCTTCCCCACCTGAAGTGATTTTTTTCCCAAGCTCTAATGCACACTCCTCTAAGCTGTTCTATGGCATCATCCTGCATGACCAGTTGTGCATCTAAACCAGCCCAGTTGCCAACCCCCAAAAGTTGGTCTGCAGTTATATTAATTTGAGGTTAGGCCTGAGCATTGTGAGCAGCCTGAATGGAAGCTTCATCTGCCCACCAAGTTTTAAATTGTAAGAACTGAACAGGAGTTAGACAAGCTCGAGAAAGAGCGTCCCAGTCAGTAGGTATCATCTGATCGGAAACAGCAACATTTTTTAACAGTCCCATTACAAAAGGAGAACCTGGTCCATACTGATTCATAGCTTGTTTAAATTCTTTGAGTAATTTAAAAGGAAAAGGCTCAAATGTAGTTAAAATATTTTCCTGCTGATCTGAGGGGTGTATTCTAACAGGGAACTGCCAAGCCTCTAAATCACCCTCTCGTCTAGCTTGCTGAATTCCTGCCTGAATAGAACTAAGAGTGGTTGCTGGAGGCGCTGCTCAAACAGTCACTGGGGCAACTACTTTTTGCCCAGTATCCTCCAGGAAAGAAAGATCTGCAGGGTCATTTTCTTCAAAATAATGAGGAAGGGGTGCAGGAAGGGATGAACCTCTCCTTTCTTTGCCTCTTTAGTTTTAGCTGGTAAATAAACATGCTCTGTAACCTCTTCTGTTACTTTGCTATACCCTCCTTCCTCCTCATCATCAGTGTGAAAAAGTTCCAAGGTGAAAGGAACTAGACCCCACACCTGTCCCATTTGTTACCCTGATGCTTCCAAGCTGCCCTTCTTACTCACCACGGGGATTGCTTTAAGAGTACTTGGGTGTCCTCCAGCTAGATTTCCATTCCAACTGTCACTCCAGAGACCCTTCAACCTGGATTCGGGCTCCCATGAATGGGCGCCACTTGCCGAGATCAGCTTGATCAGGGAGACCTTAACCCAGCAGTACTAGAAGAATTAAAGATACACACACACAGAAATATGGAGCTGTGAAGTGGGAAGTCAGGGGTCTCACAGCCTTCAGAGCTGAGAGCAACGAACAGAGATTTACCCATGTATTTATTAATAGCAAACCAGTCATTAGCATTGTTTCTATAGATATTAAATTGACTAAAAGTATCCCTTATGGGAAACAAAGGAATGCACCAAATTAAAGGATTAGGTTTGGCTAGTTAACTGTAGCAGGAGCATGTCCTTAAGGCACAGATGGCTCATGCTATTGTTTGTGGCTTAAGAAGGCCTGTAAGCAGTTTTCTGCCCTGGGCAGGCCAGGTGTTCCTTGCCCTCATTCCTGTAAACCCACAACCTTCCAGTGTGGGCATTAGGGCCATTATGAACATGTCATAGTGCTGCAGAGATTCTGTTTATGGCCAGTTTTGGGGCCAGTTTATGGCCAGATTTTGGGGGCTTGCTCCCAACACTTGCCATTGTGTTACAACTGCCTACAGCATTTGGCACAGTAACATACCATACAGGTTGGTATCCTGTAGGTAATAGGCTGTACATATATAGCCTAGATGTGTAGAAAACTATAGCATCTAGGATTGTGTATGCACACTCTATGATGTTCACACAATGACAAAATCTCCAAATGACACATTTCTCAGAAACTATTCTCATTTTAAGTGACATATGACTGTGTATAAAGAGAGAGAGCAGATTAGTAGTTGCCAGGGTTTAGGGATGAGGGCGTGTCTATAAAGGGTAACACAAGGGCGTTTTGTTGTGAAGGAACTGCTTTCTCTCTTGACTGTAGTGATGGATGCATGAATCTACACACATGCTAAAATTGCAAAGAACTAAATACATACACAAATGCATGTATAACTGGTAAAATTTGAATAAGCTCTATGGTTTGTACCAATACGAATTTATAATAATATTATACTATAGTTATGTAATATGTTAACATTGGGGTAAGGTTTATGCACCCAAAGGGTGCACATGATCTTTCTGTCCATTTATTTGCAACTTCCTGTGAATCGATAATTATTTTATTTTATTTTATTTTATTTTATTTTATTTTATTTTATTTTATTTTATTGAGATGGAGG
>NW_016804242.1:754158-783525 GCF_001698545.2 Rhinopithecus bieti
AAAAAAAAAAAAAAAAAGAAAAAAAAAATACACTGTTCAAGGTAATAGTATAAAATAAAATATTATTATTTTTGTTTATCCAAAAACTTAAAAGACAATCTTTTGACTTAGACATCTTGGTTGCCAAATATCTTCTTAGAAACCAGTATCTTTTTATTGTAAGATTGTATCTTTGTAAATTCAAAATTTTAATTTTTTTTTGAGACAGAGTCCCCTCTGTCATTCAGGCTGGCATGCAGTGGCGAAATCTCGGCTCACTGCAACCTCCATCTCCCGGGTTCAAGCAATTCTCCTGCCTCAGCCTCCCGAGTAGTTGGGACTACACGTGCGTGCCACCAAGCCCGGCTAATTTTTTGTATTTTTAGTAGAGATGAGGTTTCACCATGTCAGCCAGGATGATCTCAATCTCCTGACCTCCTGATCCACCTGCCTCGGCCTCCCAAAGTGCTGGAATTACAGGCGCGAGACACTGCACCCGGCTCCCCAATTTTAAATCTTTTATTTTTTGTTTGATTTCTATTCCAATTTAGTTTTCAAAATACAGTTTAAAACATAGTTTTATTAAAATTCAAAATCAGGAAATCACTGCTCTAGCACATGTAAAATGTAAATTTTTTTTTTTTTTTTTTTTCAGATGAAGCCTTGCTCTTGTCGCCCAGGCTGGAGTGCAATGGCACGATTTCGGCTCACTGCAACCTCCGTCTCCCAGGTTCGAGCAATATGTAATATCTTCTTTAAGTAAATTTACAGATTTTTCTTTATTTACCTTAAGAAATAATGTATTTGATATCGTGGGTTTACAATTATGTTAATTGTAATAAACATTAACATAGATATATAATTATTAAAAAATTTACAAATGCAACACCTAAAGTCATCTCCCATGCCAAGGGGGTATAAGCACATTCTTAAGCAAACATTGGCTGAAACAGATTAAGTCTCTAGAGTTGTCATAGAAAATGATCCTGCATCTTCCGATAATGGCCCGTCCTCATCACCCAAGAATATATGCTGCTGAGTTTATTGAATACATTTACCATGGCTATACAACATCTATGAAGCCAGAGTTGAGCCACTAAATAAATTGCAAGTAATTGTCAAAGTCCTAGATAACTGTACTTTTCAATTAAATTCATCTGGTTCTAACATACAGTAAACAGTACAAGAAGGCTTCTTGGCCACATGGCTCATCTGTGTGAAAACACACAAGTCTCCCTACAGCAAATCCATGATCATATATCCCTTCAGCTCCAGAACCATTAAGAAAGCTAATTACATGTTAGTAGAAAGTACAATTAAAATTTATGAGATTTCTTTTTAAGGTTTAAGCTGGAACTTGTTTTCCAGGCCTGAGGTACATGTGAATATATCAGTATGCATGTTGCCTGGAATATTAACCTAAGAGAAAAATTTAGTAATTTTAGTACATTATACAAATAATTCTTACTTTGTTCAAGGTGACTGAAGCATGTTTAAAAATACTGGTTGAAGGCCGGGCGCGGTGGCTCAAGCCTGTAATCCTAGCACTTTGGGAGGCTGAGACGGGCGGATCACGAGATCAGGAGATCGAGACTATCCTGGCTAACATGGTGAAATCCCGTCTCTACTAAAAAAATATAAAAAACTAGCCGGGTGAGGTGGCAGGCGCCTGTAGTCCCAGCCACTCGGGAGGCTGAGGCAGGAGAATGGCATAAACCCAGGAGGCAAGAGCTTGCAGTGAGCTGAGGTCCGGCCACTGCACTCCAGCCTGGGCGACAGAGCGAGACTCCGTCTAAAAAAAAAAAAAAAATACTGGTTGAGTGACAATAAGATGTGATACACAAGTTTTGCACACACAGAACAACCATAGGAGAAAGTTGTTTAAAGAGGAGAAACAGAAAAAGGCATGGTTTTACCAGTGAGCTTGATGGCTTTTGGTATTCAGCATTCTCCGAGAAGGACTAGAAGTCATGGAACAAGTTCTGGTGAGTGGATTATGGGGACATTTTAACTAGAAGCTGACACTAAGATGATTGCTGGTACTTTCAGGTAGGAGATGTGAGGACTATGAGCATCCTCTAATAAAGTCTACAAAACACTGGGACCCCAAAATTCCACTGGAAAATAAATAGATAAAAATAAATGTGTGGCACCCTAAAATTTCCATAATTACAAAATATTTCATAGATAGAAAACCTAATTTTATATTTATACATTAATGTGGTTTCATTGTGAAAAACAAAACATGAGAAACAACAACTAGGCTCAAGGAATTCCTTGGAACATGCTTTTGTTCCTTTTCTTTTTTTTTTTTTTGAGACGGAGTCTCACTCTGTCACCCAGGCTGGAGTGCAGTGGCATGATCTCGGCTCACTGCAACCTCCGCCTCCCAGGTTCAAGTGATTCTCCTGCCTCAGTCTCCCAAGTAGTTGGGATTACAGGCACATGCCACCATGCCTGGTTAATTTTTTGTGTTTTTAGTAGAGATGGGGTTTCACCGTGTTAGCCAGGATGGTCTCGATCTCCTGACCTCGTGATCCGCCCCACTCAGCCTCCAGAGTGCTGGGATTACAGGCGTAAGCCACCGTGCCCGGTCTTGTGTTCCCTTTTTAATCAATTTTCTTAACTGTGACATTTTGATTGTGGAACAGAAATCAATTCCACTTGCCACACTGAAACTCAAGCCACTGCTGGAAAATCTGCCAGCATGGACTTTTTTGAGGTATTTCTGATTTGGCCCAAGAAAAGCCAAGCATTTAGAAATTCTAACCAAAAACACAAGGAGGAGTAGAAAAATGTGTATCATTTGATCATGCTGTTGGTATGATAGGAACTAACATTTTTATTTTTTCCTTTCAACAGAATTCTATGTACATAAAAATAAAATTTAAACACAGCAGTACCCTGTACATTATAGCAAATGCATTTCTCAGATTATTAATCAAATATTTTAATAAAAAATTATAGGCTGGGCACGGTGGCTCAACCCTGTAATCCCAGCACTTTGGGAGGCCGAGGTGAGCAGATTGCCTGAGGTCAAGAGATCGAGACCAGCCTGGCCAACATGGTGAAACACCATCTCTACTAAAAATACAAAAATTAGCTGGGCGTGGTGGCACGCGTCTGTAGTACCAGCTACTCAGGAGACTGAGACAGGAGAACAATTACATTACAATTACAGCTATATTACATAATTAACGAATTGTTGCCTCCTATTTTTCATCTTTAATGGGCACAAGGACTGACAACTTGCAGTTTGCTTTGCAAATGCCAGAAGCCAATACCTGTAATATATGCAGAGGTTTTCAAGTGAAAGATAAAGGCAGATTACTTACTATTTTAAAATGTTTAATTTAGCTCAGTAGTTCATCAGATGAAAGTATATTTATAAAATAGACAGGTGTTTCACAAAAATAAACAGGTGTTTATGGGCAGTGTCATTCTAACTTTATTTTGTTGTTTTAGTCAACAATATGGTTCTTTGAACTTAATTATAAGATTTATGTTGGGGAAGACCTAACTTAATAGCAACTAATCACAAAACCTGGCAATAAATAGAAATGTGGATGAGGAGGAAAAGCAGTATCAATTTAAAAAATAACTCTTAATAAAGTCTAGTTCAAATCTCCTCTTCATTACTGCTCTCAGAAAAGAGCCATACATTTCCAGTACAAATGAGAGTCTTGATTTTTCAAGATATTCATTATATTAGTCTGCTCTCATTCTGCTAATAAAGACATATTTGAGACTGGGTAACTTAATTGACTCACGATTCCGCCTGGCTGGGGAGGCCTCAGGAAACTTACAATCATGGCTGAAGGGGGAAGCAAATACGTCCTTCTTCATATGGCGGCATGAAGGAGAAGTGCAGAGCGAAGAGGGGGAAAGACCCTTATAAAACCATCAGATCTGGTGAGAACTCAGTCACTATCATGAGAACAACATGAGGATAACCACCCCCACGATTCAATTACCTCCCACCAGGTCCCTTCCAGGACACATGGGGATTATGGAATTACAATTCAAGATGAGATTTGTGTGGGGACATGGGCAAACCATATCACTCATTAGAGACATGCCAGTGAAATTGAGGTGTTTTTCTTCTTCTCCCTCAGGTCTCCAACAAGAACCATTCCACACATCCCCAAACACTTTCACATGCACCACACATACACATACCACAAATGCATAGAGAGCATATGCACCTCACACATACCACACCTATACAACTCACACACACACACCCCCACACATACAGCTCACACATGCAGCAAACACATACGACACATCACCAGACAGCTATACACACACCATGCCGCTCTGACTGCCAACCGCCACACACCATTTGTGCCACACAAATGCTACGCACACTCCACGTGCATCAGTACATCACCACCCACAAGGCACGGATACTACACAGATACACACAGCTGACTCCACACACACACCTTGAACAGGCACCGACCATCATTACTACAGGCACCACACAAATGCACACACCACTCCCAATACACTCCCACACACTCACACCACCACTATCTGTATGTACAACCCCACACAGTCACGCCTTAGAAACCAGGAAATGAGAGAAATAAGATTGCCTACTGACATTTAAAGTTTTAAATTTATGCTTAATAAATCAAAGATGAAGTACACTAAACACTAAACAGAAAACCAAATACCGCATGTTCTCACTCATAGGTGGGAATTGAACAATGAGATCACTTGGACACAGGAAGGGGAACATCACACACTGGGTCCTATTGTGGGGAGTGGGGAGGGGGAAGGGATAGCATTAGGAGATATACCTAATGTAAATGATGAGTTAATGGGTGCAGCGCACCGACATGGCACATGTATACATAGGTAAAAAACCTGCACGTTGTGCACATGTACCCTAGAACTTAAAGTACAATTAAAAAAAAAAAAGATGAAGTACACTAAATTGCCTTAAAGCTCTGTTTTCAAAATGCAGGAGAGTTTATGAGTAACCTAGGATGCTTACTAAAAATGCGATAATGGCCCTGTCCCAAATTTGAAGCAGAATCCCCAGGGAAGAACTTGAAATCTGTGTGTTTCATGCACCTCTTAGGTAACCCTTTTTGAGAAAGGATGATTCCCTAGTAAGACTTGTTTGTCACTTGAGTAAGACAGGGATGGATTTTCCTGTCACTGATGACACTTTAAGCCCCTCAAGTCCTAGGCCCCTGATATTCACAACATCTATGAATAATATCTACATCGTACGTTTGAAGAAGGTGTTCTCTCAGGTAGTAAGAGGGGACAGCAGCCTCTGTCCCAACTTTGGGGTAAGGGATCCCTTCTAAACAGAGTGAAGTCAGTCCTGGGGCTGAGGGCAGGGCTCCTGCTACCAGGGCTACATCCACTTTCACCTCCATCAGCAGAAACCTGACCCTGGTCACATGGAAATATGTTGGTGCTATTTGACCCCCAGGAAATGGTCTGGACCAGAGACTGAAACACAGCTTGGGGACTGCTAGGACCACTGCCTCCCTGCAGGACTGCTCTTCTTGCTGGAGCAACTGCACTAGCAGAGGGCCTTGCAGGTGACATCAAATATATGGACTTCTCCATGGGACGCTTGCCCTGCTCTTTGTTCCCTAGTGCCTGAGGAAGAAACAAGGGAGGAAGAAACAGATGTGGCATTACAAAACAACTTGAGAAGCTAAACTTCTCTAAACCTCTATAAAAAAAACAAAAGACTGAAATATCTTTCTATTCTCTCTATAGAAAAAATTGCAATTATATGAATAAGGGGTTAAAATGTAGTAAAAATATTACATAGTGCATTAAGCAGTTAATATTAATATTCGTTTAAATATATGATTTCTCTAGATTTGTGATGCTTTTGGTATTTATTAGTCTTCTACATTTGTAAATGTTAGTGATTTGTCATTCTAAATTAATGATCACTTTTATACCAAATTTTGTATTCATGTTTTTCAGAGAGATCCAAGTTATATAAACTTCAGTGCCAACCAAACCTGAATCTATCAATGGAATTATAGAAAATAAACAATCACACAAACATTGCCAAATTTTATTAATGAGCTCTTTATCCCAGAGAGATGCTGCTTTGCCCAGCTATGCCAGTTTCCTGCTTACTTCTCAGAGATACCAATCGTGTAGATTGAAACCTGTGTCTGTCAGTCAGAATCAGATTCCATTAAATATCTGAATCATATTCCAAGATCATCAGCCACTTCCTGATGACTTGGCTTTCCATATAGATTTTTAAGTAGAGAGAATGTGCTGGTCAGTTCTAGTTTCATTGACTGACGTGTGCTGCACTTTAAGAACTTGGTTTATTTATCAGTCTCTTGTGACCAGTGTTAGTGTGAATCTGTGATTTGGAAAGTAAGTCACTCTGGGACAGAAAAAATCAAACTTTTAAACTGGAAAAACTACTGAGGGGCAGATGCTGGACCTTGGTATATGCATTGGGGCAAACATTTCCTATGGAGAAGCTCTCATTGTACCAGCTGCTGAAGGCTCACATCTGAGTACCTCTCAGGGAATTGCTCTCTGCTGATGAAAGCTGCGTCACCCAAGTTTACAAATGCTCACTAGGGGTAAATAGCATCCAATGACTGCTGAATGGGGGCGATTAGTGGAGGCTTGGCCTTTCTTGTCTAATCCAAAATAACTCTGAATACCCATTCTTGCTCCATAGCTCCCTGTGAGATCTTGTGAGGCTTCTGTTGCTACTGCATTGAAATTCTGTCCAATCCTACCTCTCTCACTCCCTTATAGGTGTCTGTCCTAAGAGTGTTTCCCAATAAGATTACTGCATGCAAATTTCTGTTTCTTAATCTTTTTCTTGAGAACCTTGACTACAACCGTAATATACCTTCATTATTTTTTACTTTGAAATGTGACTTGTCATTTAAACTAATGTTTGAGCTTCTGATTTCCATCTTGTCTTTATTAGTGATGCCAACAAAATAATATGTCCCATTTATGCAGCCATAAAACTGCTAATCTGAAATCTAGTTACACAATCTTTTAGGTTTAAAGTGTATAGTTAAAGGCACAAATGCATGAATGACTAGCAGAATCATCAATGCCTGTTAACATACTACAAGTGACATATTACCAAGTTTCTTGACTGTCTGGTCTAAATAGTTTCTCTTATAGTTTATTTAGAAATTCTAGTTTAGACATTGAGATATTACATAAAATTTAACTCAAGGAAGGCCATTATATTTCCTTTTTTCTTTTCTTTTCTTTCTTTCTTTTTTGTTGAGACGTAGTCTTACTCTGTCACCCAGGCTGGAGTGCAGTAGTGTGATCTTGGCTCACTGAAACCTCTGCTGCCCGCGTTCAAGCGATTCTTGTGTCCCAGCCTCCCAGGTAGCTGGGACTGTAGGTGCACACCACCATGCTTGGTTAATTTTTTTGTATTTTTTGTAGAGATGGGGTTTTGCCATGTTTGCCAGGTTGATCTGAAACTCCTAACCTCAAATGATCCACCCTCCCAGGCCTCTGAAAGTGCTGGGATTACAGGCGTGAGTCACTGCGCCTGGCCAGGCTGTTGTATTTCAGTGTTCCTTTCAACCAAAAGCAGTGAGTACCTCTTGTGAAAACAAACATAGTGACGGCTTACAGTGGTGATGGCTTTTGGGGTTGTCGATGTCCAATATCTTTGGGAGGAGTTATATGACTCAAAAAATCTAAAACTACTTCTACATTTGAATGAAGGAAATCATGAGAGAAATAACATTTCTGTGGTTTTGTAGATTAAAATCCAGGTTGCTTCTGCTTCACAGGCTAAGAAAACCTGTGCAAAGAAAACATTAAGTTATCTTCATCCAGGGCATAGATCACGCAGTTGCCAGCCAATTCCCTCTTACCTTTCTTATGTCAAAGTGATTTGTGGATTTTTTTTCCAAAGACTCTGTTGTTAATCAAAGTGAGAATAATGCCATTTCTCCTTAGGCAAATTGTGCGTATTGCCAAGCCTGCTACTGCTTATTTTAATTTGTGAAAATCGTAACTGACCCATTGTGTATGTGCCAGTTGAGAAATATGCTGCATCTGACCTACTTATGGGACTGATTAGAGGCCAGAAAAAAGGCTCAAGAAACCCCATTCTGAGGGCAAAGTTTCTCTCAAAAATTTTTTGAAATTCATCTCTTTATTTAAATGTGAGGGCCAGTTACACATTGGCTGCAACAAAATTTTTCTTATCTTGAACGTATACTTTTAAGGAAGCAGTAGTAGATATTTTCAGTATGCTTTGTTTTGTGAAAAACTGGCATTATTAACTGTATAGAAGTAGAATTACTGTGAAATATTTAAATAGACAAGAAAAATTTCAAACAGTATAACATATGTCAATCTTATTAAAGACAGCAGCATATCCTGATGGGAGATAGAATTATAATTTGACTAAGAGATTACAAGGTAGTTAAACAATTTCAGTTTTCTTTAATTGTGGGAGATATGAAAATACCTTCTGTTATTCAAAGAAATGCTATAACATAATTAAAATACACACTATTATATACATTAATACACCAAAGCATTAAAATGTCAAAGTAATTGTCACACACACATAAGATTATATATGTCCCATTCTCCAAGATGTGTGGTACACTTCAAGGATAGGCTCCAGTCCATCAGAAACACTGTGGCAAATCTGAAAATTATGTCACCTGAGATAACCTTTCTGGAGGAAATTCATTCTTCAGTGTCCCTTGATTCTAACTTAATGCTGGCACCTCATGTTATTGGTCTCAGTTTACCCATGGTTCTGCTTCCAATGTGAGGATTGGCTCTCTGGGTTCCTTTGGCAGTTCTTCTCGGACTGGTAGCATAAACATGCCTCCTTTGGGTTTCTCCCCAGGGATTTAGCCTTCTATTTCCTTCCTGTTCCATCTCTATACACTTGCACATACATATTTGTGTGCTGGCCTTCACAGCAGCTTTAGCCGAGTAAGGTCCAGACTCACCCCATTTTTGTTTTAAACTCAGAGGGATGAACCAGAGAAATCATACTCCTTTCTCAATCCTGGGACGACTTCCACTACTCATCTTCATTTTTCTTGTTTGGCTGTCTAAATGCATGTTTCTAAGGAGACATAGGGGAGGTGTGGAGAATATATTTGTGTATTTATGTGTTTTGGAGGACCAATTATATAATTCAGTCATTTCAAAGAGAGATGTTATTCTGCCAGTTATCAGTTAGTTCCTACCCAACTTTGAAAACCCACTTAGGTCTCCTTAAACTTGTTCAAATGTAAATTGTAGAGCATTAGGATAAGGAAGAGTGTAGAAACATATCCAAGCAGAGGAGTTTGCTCATTTTCAGAAGAATAAAATATGATTATAATTGTTGTATATATATCTTGTTGGACATAGTTTTTTAATACTTATTTAGTACATCAGAGGAAATGATATTTGCTTTGCAAAAAAACACACCCATATGTCAGTGAAAATGAAATTTGATCAAAGAGATACAGTAGTCAGTGCTTTTAAAGATTTTAAAATAGTCTTCAAGCAAATCTGACACAAAACTAAAATGTGGAGCTGCTTTGATGGTGATGATGGTTGCGGGGTGGCAGGGGGACTGACAGAAGACCTAATTGCCACCTCCAGTAATGACAGCTAAGTCACCCCTTCAGAGAGCTGAATTGTCTTCAGATTGTCACTTGAAAACTATTATTAATCCAACCTTTTCATTTCACAGAAAAGGAATCTGAGGCTTAGGGTTTAAGTGACATCACCAGAAATTCCCATGTAGTTTGTGGCAGAGACTTCTTAAATCCTGTGTTCCTTATTAATAGACTAGGAGTTCTTGCATCAAGACACATCAATATATGTACCTATTAATCATAATATAAATATTGCATATTATTATGTACTATGATTGTATATGAATTTTATGGAGAAACTGTGTTTTCAAACTGTCTCTCAGTTTCCAAACAGTTTACAAACTCTTGATTTCTGAACCATTTGAGTAATTTAAAGTAGCCTAGCCCATCCAGATATTTGATCAAAAATACTCCAGGATCTAGAGTCTTATTTACTATAGTTCTGAATTAAACCATTCCATGGATGGTAAAGAAAATACAAATAGCTCCAAAGAGCTTCTACATTTATTCAAAGCTTAAGTTGGCTGCTGCTTGGCAATTTTAAGCTGATAAAGAATAAAGGCCACCCTATTTTAAGCTCTTTATCCAGTTAGCTGCTTGAAATGATTTCACAGTTCAGGCAGGGAGGTGAACTGGGTAAACATATCGTTCACAAATAAGATCTGTAGAATCCAGTGTGGAAATTGAAGAAGCTAGGAGAATGTTTGGCCTTATGACAACTGTGGAATCTGAGTCAAAAATAAAAGTATGCTGGTAATTCCCCATTGCTCAGGGAGTGCCTGCCCAACCCTGGAAGTTATTTCTTTGTGTTTTGTTTTTAGAGGTTTCTAGCTCTGTTCTAAAAAAGAAAATATGGAATGTCTATAGTAGGGCACTGAGTCCATCTTGAAAAAGAAGAAGAGCATAACTCTATAATCTGTCTTGCTAGTCACTTCCGGTTGCCCTTTTTTGCCTCTGGGGAAAAAATGACAGGTGCATGGATTTTCTTGCTTGTGGAGTGGTTTCTTGCTTGCAGACTCCTTAAAGTAGAGAGGATTCATTCATATTTGGGTTCTATGTTGTTGGTTCTCTGTGCAAATTAATTGTCAAGTCTGATAGCATATTCCCTTTATGATTTCTATGAAATCATTATCCCTGCCTTGATTCACTGACTCATTTTATGCTATCAAGATGTAAACTCTTTAACAACATCCTCCTATCTGAGTATGCAGGTTTAATTTTACTGTCACAGCACACGTGTACAACGTCAGATACAACTGAGAGAGTCATTGGCCCTCAAAGTAGTCATTAGTCCATTGAAGGTAAGAGAAGGGCAAGATGGGAGGCAGTTGAAATTATTATTAGGGGCGAAGTATTGCATCGCTGCAGACATTATAAAATGTTTCCTATGTGGAAGGGTGTAAACCTTCCTATGTGGAAGGTGCAAAGTCCATGGACACTGAAAAGTGGCTGGGCTGGTTTAACAAGATGGGGCAGTGGGAAGAATGCACAGATTGTCTTTAATCTCTCCTTTTATTTCCTTTTCTCCCTAGACATCAACCCTTTCCTAACTACCCCACTCCTTTCACCTTTAGGAATTTTCCTTTAATATTCTACCTGATAGACATTGGACTCCGGGCGACCAATCTTCCCCTTTTACATCTTTAGTTAACTCTTACCTACCCTGTCCTCTGCCAGGAAAACATTAAACTGTTTTGGGTTAGAGTGCTGAAGTGCAGCAGTGCTGAAGTATAAGCTGAATAGGCTTTATAATAAAACAGGCCTTGGTTCTATGATTTCCCTTATATTTGCTGTGTGGCTTTAGACAAGTTATTTGAACTATCTGAGTTTCAAATTATCAGTAAAGCATGGATAATAATGCATAGCTAATAGAGTCATTTTGAAGATTGAGATAAGGTATGTAAAGGAGCTAGTATTCAAAAACATTAGTTTCTTTTTTTCCTTTCCATTTTGCTACCAATACTACCCAAAATGTATAGATTATCAGAAGTTTTAAACATCTGAAGTATCTGACGGTGGAAATTTTGAACATGAAAGACATCCTTGAAGTGATTTCCAAGGAAAATTCCTGTCTGAGAGCTTTTCAACGATGTATTTGAGGCTATTTGTGTGTTAAGGAGTATGTGTAGGCACAGAGAGTATGTTGAGTATTTTCTGATTAAGCCTTCATTTTTCCATGCTTGCCTTTGCCCCAGGAAGATGACTCATTTATAATCTTTATCACCTGGCTTCTGCAATCTCTGACTTTTAATTAGGCTGAGCCTTTAGAGAACCATTGCAAAAGATCTAGAGGTTTTTATTTCCCTTGATACCTTATAGGAAGTTTGCCTAAGGTGGCACTGCTGCCTGAGGCAATCCAGACTCCCATGTCCTCCTGCTTCCTGGTGTGCTGGAAAACAGGGGAAGGAAAGAGACTCTGCCAGATCCCCTAGGGCTGCTGTGCTGTCCTTGGAAGGTCGCTTATCCTTTCAAGGTGAACTTCTCCGCATGGCTCTCTCCTAGTTTCAATAACTTCTCCTTCCCTGTGTCCTTTTGGACTTAGGGGTGTTAACTCCTTACCGACTCAGCATTCTTACACTACCCATTGTGATTCTCCTACACCCACACCTCTGTAAATAGTCTTTTTGTAAATATATCCTACTCAAATTATCCTGATTTGAGTGTGCTATCTGTTCTGTATTGGAATCCTGATTTATACACCACATAAACAGAGTGGAATCAGAGAAGAGGACTCATTTCTGTAATGCAAGTTAACAAGGTTAGTAAGTCAGGCTTCTAAAATTTATCGTTATGTTTTCTAGAACATGTTTTGACTTGAGGTGTGTCTGAATAACAATCATCATTGTTTAAACCTCCTCTATGAGTTTGCTGAATGAGTAATGAATGTTACTTGGAAGGCAGGATCCAAAATCATAAAAGAAAGATGACAAAATAGCCACAGGAGGAAAACAGATGTGTGGAGTGCACTTTCATGAAGATCTTGAAATACATTTGTAGAAATAAATTTTTTTTTTTTTACAATTGTGCTCGTAATTATGATGAATTTCTCTTCAATTTTTCTGACCTCAGTGCTTTATCTGGGTTATAGAGTTTCCTTAAACCCCTTAGTCTGCATACTGGAAAAGTTGCACTTCAGACTACTGGAAACTAAACAAATAGTAGAATGACATCATCTGCTAATTCTTTGAGTCCTCTTCTTCCTGTTGCATCTGGCTCTTTTAGATTTGGTTTTGAAGAGATTTGATGAGGCAAGATTAGACAAAAGAAGAAATTTCGTGAACATTTAGGAGCCCAGAATGATGGTGGCATTGACGTAAGGCCGCACCAGGTGTCGTCTCTTTTTGGCCCAATCTTAAAACTCAGCCTTTCAGGGAGCAGAACTTTTTTTTTTTTTTTTGTTTTTTTTTTAAATAGAAAAAATTAGAATCCAGGGCGCGGGGGGGCCAAAGCCTTGTTAATTCCCAGCACTTTTGGAAGGCCTGAGACGGGGCGAATCCCACCCAAGGTCGGGAGATCGAGGACCATTTCCTTGGCTAACCCACGGTGGGAAAAACCCCGTCTCTACTAAAAAAATTACAAAAACTAGCGGCGACGGGGGTGCGGCGCCGTGTAGTTCCCAGCTATTCGGGAGGCTGAGGCAGGAGAATTGCGTAGACCCGGGAGCGAGCTTGCAGTGGAGCTGGAGATCCGCCACTGCCACCCAGCCTGAGAGACAGGAGCCAGGACTCCGTCTCAAAAAAAAAAAAAAAAGAAAATAGGAATCCAAACAAGAAACTTTCATCGGGCTAAAGAAGAATTCTCATTTTTTAACTCTTTTGGCGTTTTTGTTTTCCTTTAACAAAAGACTAAAGAATGTGGCAAGGCAACACTGAAAATGTCAGTTTTTGCTCTTCCCAAGGCTTGGAAACTTTAATTTGAACTTTAAATACCTTTTGTACTTCATATTACTCATTTGACAGCAATTGTTTTAAGAGACGGATTCCTCTTTCCTGGCCATCTTCTCTTTGGTTAACATAATACTATACTTAAACCGTGCATGTTCCACAGGGAATTGGCAACATTTTAGATACTTGCCATTTGATTGGTGCTGCGTTAGCCTAGAGTATAACAAGCCTAGTGATGGATGTACAAGTATCTACACTCATTAAACTTTGTATTTGCAGAGCAAAGAAGTGCAGTTATGACACATATGCGAACACAGAAGAACAGAATTAGCTAATTTTACTGTGTGGCCAGTAATACAAAATAATTCAAAGAGAAAAGATTCGTTTCTACATGGCTCCTCAGAAATGTTTGTTGTATAATGTAACATAATACATGTTAAAACAGGATTATCTCAGCCACTGTTTTTTTTTTTTTTTCTGAATATTTATTTTCCAAAACTATTTGCTTACCTTCCCACAAAACAATTCTCAATCTTACATTTACTGGGGAAGAGCTAATTATTTCCTTTACTTGATTTAAGAAAAATCTTCTAAGTAGACATGTTATATCCTGATGTTTAAAAATCCTTTAACAAGGTCTTTAACAAGAGCCTATATATTTTGGACTTCAGGTGGACATTTTGTAGTACACAGAAATTTGACTTAAATATTTGGTGTTAATCTGGGTTGTACTAGGACCAAAGTGATCCATGGGAAGAGGTATATCAGTTTTTTTTGTTTTGTTTTGTTTTTGTTTTAACCTAACCTCGTACTTTATAACAAGAGGATTTTCTGTTTGTTTAGTTTTGTTTTTTAAGACAGGGTCACTCTGTCACCCAGGAGTGCATTGGCATGATCATGGCTCATTGCAGTGCCCTAGAAGCTATCCTCCCGCCTCAGCCTCCTGAGCAGCTGGGACAACAGGCATGCGCCACCACACCTGGCTAATTTTTGTACTTTTTGTAGAGACAGGGTTTTGCCTTGTTGCCTAGGCTGTTCTCAAACTCCTGAGCTCAAGCAATCCTCCCACCTAGGCCTCCCAAAGTGCTGGGATTGCAGGTGTGAGCCACTGTGCCTGGCCAAGAGTATTTAAAAAATCTTAATCATGATAACAAAGGAGGTGATACATTTTCTTGATAGTAATTCTTTTATGGATAAATATTAACTGTAGAGTTGTTTATAGATCAATACTTGGCTGACTCAGTTATCAATTTCTTTAACAAAATATGTAATGGGAGCCTATTGTGGGGACAAGTGAGAGTTAAGACAATAAATCAGATAGCATGTGCTGTGTGAGTAGGCACAAAACAAGATGGGATATGAGCATTTCTAAGTTAAACCTCCTGAAGAGCACAACTGCTCACAACTTAATAATTTAGGAATGGAACCCTGAGAAAGTGAAGAGGCATGTAAAAGGAGCAGAAGCACAGGCATCAGTACGGTACTGTTTGACAAAACATGTCACAATTAATTGTCATGATGTTTGAAAAACCTACTATTATTAATTCTGAAAATGAATAATGTACATATTAAACTATCTGAAGATTGTGAAAAGGTATACCATGAAAATAAATACTCTTGCTACCCCAACCGTGTATTCTCATTTA
Organism: Rhinopithecus bieti; assembly: GCF_001698545.2. NCBI lineage: Eukaryota > Metazoa > Chordata > Mammalia > Primates > Cercopithecidae > Rhinopithecus > Rhinopithecus bieti. Next base: position 769,285 of record NW_016804242.1, read on the forward strand.
CTTTCTCAGAGATAACCATAGTTACAGGCTTTTTTTCTTTCTTATGTTAAACATAATTTTTTCATCGGGATGCCTTCCTCTGAGACATTTTTTGGTTTTATACTGAGCAGGGGGTCTAACTCTCAGGAGATCCCTCCTCATCAAAAGTTACTGCTTGGTCACTCTAGAAACTCTAGGGAGGCAAGGTCAGATACCTTGTGTGAGAAGTCTCTGAAAGATAATGCTTCTAGTGGTTCTGTTTAAAATCAAATGACCTTGGAAAAAGTTCTGAGGATCTTTTTCTTTCTGGAAAGGGACTAGGCTTTGAACTTGGATTTAGGACCAGTGCTAACCTAAAATTTTAATTTGGATCTCAAGAATTTATTATGATTTACATGCATAGTTCTGAATGCAGTTTAACTCTCAAGGCACATATATGGTTATAGGATAAGTACAGACAGAAGAGCATTATGTCTCTGTCTGGCTTATTTCCCAGCTAAATTTGAATGACAACAGTCAGCACAAGTCTTGACATGTTCTGCATTATTCTGTACAATGTTATACATTGTACAGAATACAGAATTCTGTATTCTGTACATGTTATTCTGTACAATGTATTCTCCTTGAGTAATAACTTTTTAAAGAGTCAGAAATCTAGGATGATGTTCTGATCAGTGTCCTTCAATTAGCTACTGCATGGCATACTTAGTTGCATCATCCTTTCAGTCTGACCTTTGAGGTGAGAGAAACTGGCAGTAAAACATCAGATCTATTTCCTGCTCACAGACACCTTTAAATCTCCTTAGGTAAAAGCTGATCAGTGATCAGAAATTGTAACAGATAACAAATTGTGAGTTCTAGTAACTGGCTTTCAGTTACAATTCCTGTGGTGTGGGGTGAGAAGGAGACTTCCTTTTCACTGTACACATTTGGACAATGAAATTGTGGAACTGCGGAACTGGACTTTGCAAATGTGTACAGTGAGTAGGAGTGAGTGACTTCCTTTCAATTGTACACATTTGAGAATTCCAATTCTACAACTCCACAATTTCATCGTGCAAATGTGTACAATGAAAAGGAAGTCTCCTACTCACTTTACACCATTAACCTTCCAGCTCCTCCCAGGCCCAGAAACAACCACTGCTAACAGTTTCTTGTGCATTTTCCCAAAATTTTCTCTTTATGTAAAATATATAGATGACATAATTCTACAAATATATAAGATAATTTTATGTAAACAGAAATGTATATAACATGCATTATATACAGTGTCCTGTATGTTGCCATTTTTACTTAACATTTTATTTTGGGGATTTTTTTTTGTCCATGTCACACTTGGATCTATTTCATTCTGTTTAGCAGTGGTATAGTATTAATGTATTTACTTAACCAGTTTTTTACCTATGGATACCTATATTTTATCTAATATTTGATTTACAGATTCGGAAGAATACTTACACTTCAATTTTTGCTTACATATTTGTATTTCTCTGTGGAACTGTTGAATGAGACGTGTGCAATTAGAATTTTGACAGTCAATGTAGATATTGCCAAATGACCCTCCAAAGAAGCTACACAGTTTTTACTCAAACCAGCAGTTATGATAAGGCCTATTTGTCCAGATTTATGCCAATATCATGTATTATCAACATTTTTCATCATTGTCATAGTAAAAGATAAAAGTATACTTCATTTCTGTTTTACAATCAAATATATATAGTCAATTTGTCTTTTCCTGTTTGAGTTATTGTTACTTGCCTATTTTTCTAGTGGGTTGATGGACTATTGTATACTAAGAGAATTAAAACATATTTACGTGGGTTTTAAATAAACTCTCCCAGTGTTTTACTTTTTTTGCCCTTCTAATTAAATTTTTTGCCACGTAAAAAATTGTAATGTTTATGAAAGCAAGTCACTTAGTGATTTCTTTTATACATTTCTGGACTTGTTTAGAAAGGTCTTTCCCATTCCAAGATCGTTTCCCCCAATTGCCCCATTGTTTTCATAGCATAGTTTTGGTTTCATATTTTATTTTCAAATATTTCGTATTTTGGGAATTTATTTCTATGGAAAGGATTCAATTTTGTTTTTCCCCCACACATGACTAGCTAATATTTTCAGTCTCACTATTGATGTATCTCACCTGTTCCAGCTGATTTGGAAAGTGACATTTATCATATCCTAAATTTTCATAGACATTTGGCGATATTTTGGGATTGATTGTACCCTGATGATCTCTTTGTTCTTGAAGAACTATCATATTTTAATGTATGTTTTAACAACCAAAAAAACTAGTTCTCCGTCACTACTCTTTTTTCTTTTATGTCTATTCTAGCATGTTTAGATTTTTTTTATTTTTTATTTATTTATTTATTTATTTATTTATTTATTTATTTATTTTTTTAAGACGAGGTCTCACTACGTTGTCTAGGCTGGTGCCATCTCAGCTCACTGTAGCCTTGACCTTCCTCCCACCGCCACTTCCCACAGGCTTATGCCATCTCACTTGGCGATTTTTTTTGTATTTTTAGTAGAGATAAGGTTTCGCTTTGTTCCCCAGACTGATCTTGAACTCCTGAGCCCAAGTGATCCACCTGCCTTGCCCTTCCAAAGTGCTAGGATTACAGGTGTGAGTCACCACACCTGGCTGTATTTTTGTCTCTTTATTTTCCATTTTCCCCATATAATTCTAATGAGGTTCCAAAATATAAAATTTTGCTTGTACTTTTGATAGTAATCAGATTGAATTTATGAATTAGTTCATAATTAATTCAGGGAGATCTACAATATTGTGTCTTTAAATCCAAGAACAAGAAATATTTCTATTTATTTATTTCTTATTAGGTAGGATTTTCAAGTTTTCTTTACCTAGGTTCTGTTTCAAAACATTTTATTTATTTCTATTATTTTATACTTGTGTAGCTTTTGCAAAGGGTAACATTTTTTCTTTTGCATTACACTTTTAAAATTATGTATAGGAATGCTATTGATTTTTCTGAAATAATTTTTTAAGTAGTCCCATTTGTGAGTAGCCCCATTTGTTCTCCTATGGCTTCTAATAATGTTTCCATTGATTATTTTGTTTTTTTCAGGTAAATAGAGTTCTTTTAGGTAATATGCATGATGCAAAAACTTTTGGGAAGTGACTTTGTTGTACAATTCATTGTAGTCATGACAAAGATTCCCATTGTCCTAATCTCTATGTTGTTGTGTTATTGTTGTTTTTGAGACAGGGTCTTGCTCTGTCACTGAGGCTGGAGTGCTGTGGCATGATCATGGCTCACTGAAGCTTTGAACTCCTGGGCTCAAGCCATCCTCCCACCTCAGCCTGCCTGCCTAGTAGCTGGGACTATAGGTATGTATCATCACACCTGGCTATTTTTTGTTTTGTTTTGTTTTGTTTTGTTTTTCTTTTTGAGACAGAATTGCACGCTTGTTGCCCAGGCTGGAGTGTAATGGTGTGATCTCGGCTCACCACAACCTCCACCTCCTGGGTTCAAGCAATTCTCCTGCCTCAGCCTCCCAAGTAGCTGGGATTACAGGCGTGCTCCACCACTCCTGGCTAATTTTGTATTTTTAGTAGAGACAGCATTTCTCCATGTTGGTCAGGCTGGTCTTGAACTCCCGACCTCAGGTGACCTGCCTGCCACAGCCTCCCAAAGTGCTGGGATTACAGGCTTGAGCCACTGTGTCTGGCCCACACCTGGATATTATTTTGATAATTTTGTAGAGATGAGGTCTCACTATGTTGCTCAGGCTGGTCTCAAACTCCTGGGCCCAGGTGATCCTCCTGCTTCAACCTCCCAAGGTATTTGTTGAACTGCCTCCATCCAGGGAAAAATTTGTGTCAGGCATCTATATCCCACCCCATTGACGGTGATGGAAGTGGAAAGACTCTGCCTAGAGACAAAGTTAAAATTCTTGTGCTATAGATACTGTACAATTGGCCTCTAATAGTCAAAACAATCCCATGTGTATGTGCATGCACATGCATATAGATGGATACATGTGTCTGTATATCTATACATATGCACAAGTATAAACTTATACATGTGTATACACAGCACTTTTAAATTTAAAGTTAAATTTTGAACAGATAATATATCCATATGGTTCAAAAATTTTAAAGTACAAAATATATACAAAATAAAAGTACAAAAAATCTCCTTTCCATCCCTGTTCCCAGATCCCAAATTTCTCTCATGGGAGTCAACGTATTTTATCAGTTGTTATTTATCCTTAATTCTATGCCTATACAGGCAAATACATGCAGTTTTTATTTTTTGCACAAACGATGGTTTTCTCGACACACTATTTCTATACTTTATTTAGAGGTCGAGGTCCATGAATAAGAAAGATAAAGACATAGTATCAAAAACATTTGTGATTCTTTTCTTGATGAACATATCTGTTTGCTTCAGGTTTTCTTCACTGTTACCCTCTGACAGAGATGTCAGACACAAATCCTAGGAGCTGGGACTGAAAGGCAAAGCAAAGGGATAGAGTCGCTTTGCTCCATCTGCCTGACTGACTTGGTTATCTGGCTAATCTGGTCCCTGCTGCCCTCTTCTCTTTGAATTTCTTCTATGGGACTCTTCACTTCCCCATGGAGTCAAAAGAATGATCCATCAGCCATGTACAGACATGTCTGGATCCAGCTGTGGGCTTTGCCATGCATTGTGCCAACTGGCATAAACAAGATGACCAGGACATGTTTATGAATGAATGTATGCATACATTTTAAAAGAGCTCCCTGCTGATTCAGTCCCAAATCACTGCAGGATGCAACTACAGGGATTTAAAAAGACCACCCTACTATCTTAAACCAGAATACCTCTGTCATACGGAGCATTAGTTTTCTTTTAATTCCCTCCAACAATATTCTTGGCACATAATTTAGAAATAAACAGTCTTGCTTTAAAGTTTTATTTTGTCTTTCACTGACGCATAACAATTATACACATTTGTGGGGCAGAACGTGATGTTTCAATACATGCATACAATGTATGATGATCAAATTACGGTAATCAGCATATCCGTCACCTCAAACATGTATCTTTCCCTTGTAGTAAAAATATTCAAAATCCTCTCTTGTAGCTATTTTGAAATATAAAATATATTATTGTTAACTATAGTCACCCTATTGTGTAATGGAACATTAGAATTTATTGTCTTTTTTTTTAATCTCATAGCAAAGGAGTTTAGTTCTACTTCATAGTTGAAAAACAGAATAATTTGTGTATGATGGAGTAACAACGCTTTAGGGACATATAAATAATTTAATTGAATTCCATGTGTGTAACATTATATGATTGAGAATACAGCATTAGAATGCAACCTTTAAAGGCAAGGCATGATGGTGCACTTTTTTCTGCATTACAAAAAGCATGCCTTAAAAAAAAATAGCGGTTTATTAAGACATAATTTACATGCATATATTTTACAATTTAAAACATGCAATTCAATGGTTTTTAGTATATATATGGAATTGTGCAACCATCACCATAATCAAATCTTAGAACGTTTTCATTATCTTAAAAGAAAGCTTATACATTTTAGTAGTCACTTCTTACCAGATCCCTTACCACCCTCTCTACCCTGCTGCCTAGCCTGAGGCAACCACTCATCTAGTTTCTGTCTTTGTGGGACTGTCAGTTCTGGACATTTATATATATGGAATCGTGTGACAACATATAGTCATTTGTAACTTTGATTTAACATCTTTTTGAGATTGGTATATATTGCAGCATATATTAATACTCGATTCTTTTGTTAAATAATATTTTATTTATTGTCAAATATTGCTAAATAATACTTGTATTTATTTTTTGTTAAATAATATTTTATTTTGTGGATATGGATATACAATGCCACATTTGACCATTCACCAGTTTTTGGACACTTGGACTGTTTCAACTTTTGACTATTAAGAATAATATTGCAGTAAACACTGGTGTATAAGTCTTTGGGTCAACGTGTTTTCAATTTTTTTTTTTTTTTGAGACAGAGTCTTGCTCTGTTGCCCAGGCTGGGGTGCAGTGGCACAATCTTGGCTTATTGCAGCCTCAACCTCCAGGGTTAAACCAATCCTCCCACCTCAGCCTCCCTGCTAGCTGGGATTACAGACGTGCACCACCACACCTGGCTAATTTTTGTATTTTTAATAGAGACAGGGGTCCACCACGTTAGCCAGGCTGGTCTAGAACTCCTGACCTCAAGCAATCTGCCCATCTCGGCCTCCCAAAGAGCTGGGATTAAAGGCATGAGCCATCGTGCCTGCCCTTCAAAATTTTATTGAGCATGTTATCTAGGAGTTAAATTGTTGGGTCATGTAGTAACTCCATTTTTTAACATTTTTAGGAACTGACATACTGTTTTCCAAAGTGACTGTATCATTTTACAATCTCACCAGCAATGTATAGGAGTTCCAAATTCTCCACATCATGAAAAATTTCCTGACTGTTTTTAAAATTATAAGCATGCTATTGATTGTGGAGTGGTATCTTCTTTTGACTCACATTTCCCTAGTGATAATTCATGTTGAACATCTTTTTATGTCCTTAGCCTTTTGAATATGTTTTTAAGAAATGCCTATTAATTATTTGTGAATTTTAATTGGGATGTTTGTCTTTTCATTACTAAGTTGTAAAAGGTCTTTATTTTTCTGGATAATAGGCCCTTATCAGATACATGATTTACAAATATTTTCTCCCTTCTTTCCCTTTCTTCAGATATCATATGCAGCAAAAACATTTTAAATTTGATAATGTCTAGTTTATCTATTTTTTTCCTTTTGTCACTTGTGCTTTTGATGTTGTTTGTAGTTTTATCTCTATGATTCCTTTTGAATTATTTTTTCTGAATGATGTGAAATGTCCCATTTTTTTCTTTTGCATATATGTATCCACACTATTTTAACACATGCAAATAAATATTCAGCAAGTAAGTAATTGCCTTCTTTTATTTTTCCCTATAGGTTAGTGGTGTTTAGGTGGTGTTTGGTTCCATGAGTAAGTTCTTTAGTGGTGATTTGTGAGATTTTGGTGTGCCCATCAACTGAGCAGTGTACGCTGCACCCTATTTGTAGCCTTTTATTCCTTGCCCCCTCTCACCCTTCCCCACAAGTCCCCAAAGTCCATTGTACCAGTCTTATGCCTTTGTATCCTCATAGCTTAGCTCCCACATATCAGTGAGAACATACAATGTTTGGTTTTCCATTTCTGAGTTACTTCACTTGGAATAATAGTCTCCAATTTCACCCAGGTTAATGCAAATGCCATTAATTTATTCCTTTTTATGACTGAGTAGTATTCCATCATATATATACCACAGTTTCTTTATCCACCCATTGATTGATGGGCATTTGGATTGGTTCCATGAGTTTGCAAGTAATTGCCTTCTCTTGAGATCATCTGAGGCCTTTAATTCTTTCTATAGGACTGTAGTTAGTTTGACATGGGATGGGTCAGTACAAGCTCTAAAGAAATTAATGTTTAGGCCATTTTACATAATGTATTAAATTCATTCATTTAAAAAATCGTTCTGAGAACAAGTTGTGGCATGTTTATTATGTAAAGTTGTAAAAAATGTAATGTCACAGAGGGACTGAGAGTGCAGCAGACATAGAAGCCTTTTCTTTCTCAGTCGTTTCTTTGCTTTAACACAAAAAGTAACTCATTTGGCTATTCCTATGTAGAGCTCAGAATTCAAAAAAGTTTCTCTGCCTAAATAGCAATAAGAAACTTTTACAATGAACACTAGTAAGAGAGAATATGTGTTATTATAACTGCATTGAGAAGGTATGCTTGCTTATTTGTTCTCATTTTTGTTTTTCTCCTGGTGTTATGATTTAAAGTCTTAAATTCAGGTAAAAAGAAGTAAGCCTTCTTAATATGGATTTCGAAAAGGGCTCAGTTTTGTGCTCACAGAAAGGACAATGAATCTTCTTAAGGGACATACATAAATATTAAATAATTTTAATATTTTTTCTTCCATATTGAACAAAATTGATGGTGGAAATGGATTAAGCTTAAGGTCCCAAATTTTGGCAAAGGAGGATAGTGACATTTACATGGTGCACAATTAACTATTGAATGAAACATTAAACTTAGCAGCTTAATATATACAACTTGAAGTGGTTAATACAAATCATCAATGGCCAAACCATTGAAAATGACTCCAACAAACCATTTTTGGTAAAGCAATTCCATGTAAGTGACTTTACATTTTAATACATTACATTTTGGCTCACAGTCAATAGAATTTCTTTGAGTATTATGTATTCAAGTCCAATTATCTGCATGGAGTCCAGATGGCTATCCAGAGAACACAAAAGACATTGAGCCAACAGCAATTATCCATCATGGATCAACTTAGTCTTCCCTTGTCTACCACCCAGTCTTAAGTAGATATTCTCTCAGTTATTGATGGCAACTACCCCAAAAGGTTTTGGTCCAGTACTTCAATAAAGGTGAACAAAACACATCTATCTACCTATTGTCTATCTAATCACCTATTTTTTTTTTTTTTTTTTTTTTATAATGAGTCATGAAGTTTTTATCCTGCACTTACATCCATGGTAACTATTGGGAGTGATTTTGCTATGATTTGCTTTCCTCAGCTGTCATGGAGGCAGGGCAAAGTGGAGTTGGCGATTTTGCTCAAAATACTAGGGGATAGGATGCAATTATGGCAGTTAGTGTGGACTTTAACATGCTTGCTCTACTTTCTTTTGACATGGGGATTATTTTTAGGTATTAAGTGCCCTTTTGCATGATACTAACTTGTTCATTCAGGAATCAAGAAACTCCAGAGGTGGAATTAATCTTGATGAATCAGCACTATTTATGAGACATAGTGAAGCTAAAACCAGCAAAAAAAAAAATAATTTAGCAAAATGACTTTTAAATGATTAAAATTAATTATTATAGCCTCTGGCAAGAGTTTAGCTTGAAACCAAGGAGGCTTGCATGTTCTGTCCTTCAGTTCAATTCTGCTTACCAAGTATTTAAATCCAAGTTCCCCATTCAATCTTACCTTTCCTTCTCTAGTACTGCCCTATTTTTCCTAGGTTATCTGCCTAATGCTACCTGGGGACTGTTCTCTCCCTGTTCAGCACCATGATGTTCTCTAAAAGTCTAAGAACCATTCCAGTGCTACTCCATGTGCTAACACATCTTACTATGGTTGATCTCCAGTTGCTTACACTGATTTTCTTGGTCATGAACTGAATCTCAAAAAAGGTAACTTAGAGCCAGGAAAGAGGGGAGGGTGGTGCCATGACAAGCCCTTGGAAGAATTATTTTAGGACAGGTAAGCCAACCTCTTTGCCAATGAGTAATGCCGGCTATACTTAGAGTTAAGTAACACACATCGTTGCTCAGAAATACTTTCTGAGAGCTCTAGTAAAGAACTTTTAAATAAAATTGCTGAGAAACTTTTGCTTTTATTTAAATAAGCCTTTATAAGAGCAGAAGTATTAAGGTTCATGTAAGAACAATACTGCTGCTTCTCACTCGTTGAGAATCTATGACAGACAACGCCTATGCTACCCCTTATTTCTGTGCTATTTTCTAATTCTAGGCAACTTTGCAATAATTGCATTTTCTCCTAAAACACACCCATATTTACCAGTTATGTTAGTGATTAATGTCTTAGACGATAGAGTTTTTGAGGGCAGGACAGACTGACCATTGTAGATGTTGGACCAAGATGTTCTAAGAGGTAATGATATTTCTAGATATATACTGGACTAGTTAATAATAGAGTCGTCAAACTATAGAACTGGAAGGGAACTGATACGTTTAGCTTCCTTATTTTCCAGATAAGAAAAATAAGCCCAAGATTTGACCAAGTAGCAGAGTAAAGCAAAATGTCAAACCTAAGCTTGTTGGCTTGCAGCCCAAGCAAAATGGAAATGGAATGGTAGGTTCTGGGTTTCCCTTTTTCCTCCACATTTTGTGCTGGCTCACACACCCACATTTTCTTAGAGAACCCTGTTCCTCTCTCTGGGCTAAGAAGGTGCATGGTGATTGGGAGGGTTCTAAAGTTAAGCTCATGGTTTTTCCCTAAGAAGATTTGGGGGAATCTACAGTGGTTGCATGTGAGAAGAGGATTGTTCGGTATGGCAAAATCTAGTTTCATGGCTTAGATTTCTTAGGATTTAAAAAATACAGTACTCGGCCGGGCGCGGTGGCTCAAGCCTGTAATCCCAGCACTTTGGGAGGCCGAGACGGGCGGATCATGAGGTCAGGAGATCGAGACCATCCTGGCTAATACGATGAAACCCCGTCTCTACTAAAAAATACAAAAAACTAGCCGGGCGACGAGGCGGGCGCCTGTAGTCCCAGCTACTAGGGAGGCTGAGACAGGAGAATGGCGTGAACCCGGGAGGCGGAGCTTGCAGTGAGCTGAGAGCCGGCCACTGCACTCCAGCCTGGGCGGTAGAGCAAGACTCCGTCTCACAAAAAAAAAAAAAAAAAAAGTACTAGGGAAAAGCTTAGCCATAATTGATTTTTTCTTTTCCTGTTGCCTTTTTTGTTTTAAGGCTAATACTGGTTTCATTTAGTATCTCCTATCACTCTACTAACTAGCCTTTTGTTATAGGGCTAATTCTGAAGTCTTTACGAATCTAATATTCCTCTTAGGAAATACAGTTATAGTAGCAACATTCTCTTAAATACTCAAGTAGAAAGCAATATTTTATTAATTTGGAAAAATGTACACTACTCATGTGATGGGTATACCAAAATCCTAGACTTCATCACTATCCTATTCATCCATGAAAACAAAAGCCACATGTACCACTAAAGCTATTGAAATAACAGCATAAAAAGAATGTCTTAGTGCCTAATTATATATGGAATATATCAACATAGGATCATTTAATTATTGCAAGTGAAGCTAACGTTCACTGTGACCACATCCATAATCACTTCTCAGAAATGACAGCTATTATCAGTTTGGCGAGAATTCTTCCAGCACTTTTTGTAGGGCATATACATGCACATTTATTTCTGTAAAATACATCTTTTTTTTTTTTGCTTATTTTTTACAAATAAATTGTAGCACACTGTACATAGTTTTAGGCAGTTTGCTTTTTCTTTTTTCTCCCAAAATATTTCTTAGAGTTTTTGTTTTTGTTGTTGTTAGTAATATAGTAGACATACCATGGTTTATTTAGCAATTCCTCTATTTATGAACATTTAGGTGATTTAAAACTCTTAACCATTATTAATATTGTAGCAGTCTATATCCCTATACAGGCCTCTTTGTTTTTATGTGCCAGTGTTACTCTGGGTATACACAGGAAGTTGTCAAGTCATAAATTGAGCACACTTTCTTAGTTTTACAGATACGAAAGATCTTTCCTTCCAGGTGGCTGTATCACAGAGTATGTGTGTAAGAATGTCAGTTTTCCCTCATTCCATTCTTAGTATTTCAAAAAATTTGTGTTAAAACCTATCACTTTTGGTTTTCTGAGACCCTTTTTATTTGAATGAATAGACTTTGAAACTTACTGAATTGTTTTTTTCTGCATCAACTTTGATGGTAAAATAAATTATCCTTAAAATTTTTAATATAATGCATTATGGCAATAAATTTTCTTATGTGAAATCCTCTTTGCATTTCTTGAACAAACTATAAAGAATCATAATATATTAATTTGCTTATATATTGATATATTCAGTTTGCTAACATTTTATTCAAGATTTTTGAATCTGTATTCATAACATTCTTTATTTTATTTTACTTTAAGTTCGTTCGGGGGTACATGTGCTGAACGTGCAGGTTTATTATATAGGTATACATGTGCCATGGTGGTTTGCTGCACTCATCAACCCATCATCTAGGTTTTAAACCCCGCCTGGATTAGGTATTTGTCCTAATGCTCTCCCTCCCCTTGTCCCCCACCCGTTGACAGGCTCCAGTGTGTGATGTCCCCCTCTCTGTATCCATGTGTTCTCACTGTTCAACTCCCACTTATGAGTGAGAACATACAGTGTTTGGTTCTCCATAACATTGTTTTCTGATGTACTGGTTATTCCTTGTCTGATTTTTATTTCAGTGTTAGAAAAGACTTCTGCAATAAAATATTGGGTAGCCTTTTCTTTATATTCTGTAATTTAAAACAATTCCATAATTAAGGATTAATTTGCTTCTTGTAAATTTGGTGAAATTTGAGTAACACTATGTGGGCATGGTGCTTATAAATCAATATTGCCTACTGATTCAATTTCCGAAATAGCATAAGACCAATCCATTTTTCTATTTTTTAAATCAATTTTTAAATTTAATATTTTCTTAACTAAATTTTAATTTTATCTTATTTCATTGGCATGAGGTTGTTTCTAGTATTCTCGTATGATTTTAAGGTGTTATTGCTTCCTCTGTACCTTCAAATGTTATATTTAATATATTTGTGTCCTCTCTACTAATCTTGTCAGATCTGCCTATTTTGTTCTTCTTTGAAATTTATTTTTGTTTATTCTTTTACTGTTTTGTTTCTTTTTATGTTTTAATAGCTTTTCCAAAATCTATTAGTTGCGTTTTATTAGGCACACATTTTCCACTCTCTCAGTTTGTTGTCTTTCTATCACAGTGTTGGCTTTCCCTGCATGATTGGAAATTATTGGTTGGGGAGTTATCTTCTTCCCTGTGATTCACTGTTAGACTATCTAGTTGTCCCAGCACTATGTAGAGCAGTACAATTTCCAAGTAGAGTTTGGGAGATCTGAAAACCTGATCTACAATACATAAATTAATACTATTTGTTTTTTAGTGCCACCATGGTGACATTTATTTATATAAGTTAGGGAGGTGTGACTCCATTGTAACTTTGTTACTGTGATGTAAAAATTAAATTTACAGAACAGAGACCACTGGTGGTGGAGAGACTGGGATGATACAGGGGAAGAAGGAATGGTAGTTTGTGAAAGCCTATAGATTGTTTCTTATAGTCTATCTATATCCAAGGCTGATGTGGTCTGTTGTGTAAGGAATTACCAAATGTCATTTAGAGGTGAGACTTGAGACTAAGGTGGCCGAATGATCAGGGCAGTAACAATTAGGGAGAAAAAAATTTATTTAAGGAATGATAATAACTGGTGTAAATTTATGGAGAAAACTCTCAGGCAGTGCTGTATGAATGTAAATTGATAAAATCTTCAGGGAAAATTTGGCGATTAGGTATCAAATCCTTAAATATGTGAAAAGGTCAGGCAATTCATTTTAAGGAAATAACCACATAAGTGCTCAAAGACAAGTGTCTGAAAATGCTTATGAAAGCATTAGAACATTAATAGAACTTTACTAAATAAAATATTCAATGGCTTATTTTGGTATATCATTAAATGTTCCACTTTTGTAAATTCACAATTTCGAATTACCATATTACACACTCTGAAAAGGCTTGAAATTAAGACATTTCCACAATTATTTTAACTTTTCTTGGTGCAGATCACTTGTCTTCTTCCCTCCCCATAATTTGGAACTTCTTAGAAGAATTTTCAGAAGTTTGAAAACAGGGTGTCAAATAATTAGTTTTAGATTCATTCAATAAAACAATGATCAGTAATTAAGACATATTAACATAGAAAGCATTAGTAATATATTATTAAATATATATACTATGTCTGTTATCTATTGTACATGTATACATATAATATAGTATAAAGCCTATGTAGAATGAAATCATTTTATAAAATATATCTCCATGTGACAAATTCATAAGAACATTCTGGAAGGATATATATTAAAAGGTTAATATGGTAAAGGAATGGTGGGTGATTTTATTTTATTTATTTTTACATTTATAATCTTAATATGTCAGTTGTCTAATGTGCATGGGCAAACTAATGCAAAATATTAGTTTGTAGTCAGAAGACAATATTTTCACTAAAAGAATTGGAAGTATTAGAAGTAATTTTCTTAATGGGCCCCAAATTTCATTATAATGAGAATTTTAAAATATTTTGAATGACAGTAACATTACTGAAATAAGTGTATTAACATGTTAAAGTAGATATACTATACTTAAGATAGACTATACTCATTTATATGTAAAATGTTGATTAAAAAAATCTAAATAAGCACTATATTAATGTTTTGTTCCAAGCATACTTGAATTACTCATTAATCCCACATTCAAAACTAATGGCGAAAAGAAATTTACAGTATTCAAAAACATACATTACTTTACTTTGGCTATGGATGAAAAGAAAAAAAAATTCTTCATGCTTAAATAGGTTAAACTGTTCCATT
>NW_016804242.1:783704-797129 GCF_001698545.2 Rhinopithecus bieti
TAGAAACTCCTCTTTTTCTTAGCAGACATCAGACTTAGTAAACTATTTTACCTTTGTTGATCAATTATCATTTTGTCTTTCTTCCCAGGTAATTTCATTTTAGCCTGTAGAAAGTCAACAAGTGCCTATTGTCAGGCCTCTGAGCCCAAGCCAAGCCAACGCATCCCCTGTGACTTGCACGTATACGCCCAGATGGCCTGATGTAACTGAAGAATCACAAAAGAGGTGCAAATGTCCTGCCCCGCCTTAACTGATGACATTCCACCACAAAAGAAGTGAAAATCGCCAGTCCTTGCCTTAAGCGATGATATTATCTTGTGAAATTCCTTTTCCTGGCTCACCCTGGCTCAAAAACCTCCCCTACTGAGCACCCTGTTACCCCCACTCCTGCCCGCCAGAGAACAACCCCACTTTGACTGTAATTTTCCTTTACCTACCCAAATCCTATAAAACGGCCCCACCCTTATCTCCCTTCCCTGATTCTCTTTTCGGACTCAGCCCGCCTGCACCCAGGTGATTAAAAAGCTTTATTGCTCACACAAAACCTGTTTGGTGGTCTCTTCACACGGACGCGCATGACACCTATTAAAAACTATTTTATTATTTGTGTATGTGTAAAAAAATAGAAGGTTGAGAAATCCTTAATTTTAATATGAAAGACTGTCTGAAATTAATATACACAACAAGTAAAGATATATTGGTTATAATTAAGTGAATTGAAATCCCACTCATTTTGTTCTAAGGATTCTTTTTTTCCTCCCATATTTTCCTTCTCTTCCTACATTAGGATAAAAAAGGCTTTCTTTGAACGTTTCTTTGAACATTTTCGGTCATGTCCTAAAAGACATTCCTAATGTCTGGTCTAGGTATACTGCTCTCCAGAACTCTTTGGCCTATTTGAACACTGCGTGTTGGAATAAAAATGCCATTTCGTGTGAGGTTTTTTTTTTTTTTTTTTTTTTTTTAACTATGCTGCAGATGGTTTGAGTAGGCAAACACCCATCCATCAAATACCTAGGATTTTCACAAATTGTGACAAAGCATCCAGCATTTATTTAATCCCCAAACATTTGTTCATTTGTCCCAAGCAGAGTAGAGAATAAAGGTATTTATGCAAAATGTACAAAACTTGATATTTAAAGTGTTTCTTTTTATTTTGCCAAGTATAAGATGGAGAGATTCTCCAGGGGATAAGAGTAACTTTCTGGAAACTTGTAATAAGGTTTCCTTTTGAGTAACTTTAGATCATTTGTCATAGTCACACCATTCCTGTATAAGAATGCACAGATGGCTTTCCACATAATACTCAAAAAATCAAAGGGTTCCACATGATTAAATTATCAATTGGTACATTAATTACATCATATTAATGTGACATAAATGTTGTTATTGTTTAATATTTATAACTTTTCTGGTTATTTTCTAGAGACTAATTATCAGTACTTCATGATTAGCTGTTCTCTACTAGAGGTAGAGGCTACCTTCAAAGTTTATGTGAACTAAAAATAAAATTCAAAGCCCTCCCCCGTAATTATCTGAATGGACCTTTCCTGTCAGCCAGAGTCAACTCCAAAGTTATCCTGAAAAACTGGTTCAGGCCATGATTGGGAGTGGGGGTCTGAACTTGCCTCATTATGCTCTCTTCCCTTTTGGAATTCAGGAAAAGCCAGCCAGCATTTAACATCAACATAGACCTTAAGTCTGATAAGAAACTTTCATAATCTCTTCTCTCTGAAGCCTGCTACCTGGAGGTTTCATCTGCATGATAAAACTGTGGTCTCCACAGCTCCTTATTGTAGCTCAGACATTCCATTCTATTGATAATAACTCTTTCAACCAATTGCCAATCAGAAAAATTTAAATCCCTGGAAGTCCCAGTCACCGCCAACTTTCTGCCGCCCTGCCCCACTTCGAATTGTCCTGCTTTTCTAGACCAAACCAATATATATCTTAAATGTATTTGATTGATGTCTCATATCTCCCTAAAGTGTATAAAACTAGGCTGTGCCCTGACCACCTTGGGCACATGTTCTCAGGGTCTCCTGATGAGGCCTGTGTCATGGGCCGTTGGTCACTCTTAGTTGGCTCAGAATAAATCTCTTCAAATATTTTACAGAGTTTGACTTTCTTTAATGACAGTTAACAAAATCTTGGATAGAGCTAACTGCGGCTCTCAAAATAAACAAATTCTTACATCCTAAGATTTTTTTTTTTTGTACTTCATAACAGCTTTATCCTAGATCCAAGGATGATTTTAAAGCAAATGTAATGGAATATTTCTAATGGTATTTGTATGTAGTTTTTAAATCACCCTATATTGATTAATTCAATGAATAAATAAGTAGACATAAAAGGAAATAGTTAGGGAAGTTAAAAAAAAAAAAAAAAAAACAGAAAACTTAGTTCAAAAAAATCCCTCCAATATATAAGAAGTAATTCCAAAGAAATTTGCCTTCAACTAGATACTTAAAATGCACATAAATTTTGCATTTTTATTACAAAGATATTCCTAAAGTTTAATCTCCAAATTCAGAAAGCTGCATCCAAGTTCACATTCAATAAAACCTCCAGAGCAGAAGATTAAAAGCACTAATAGAGGACACTTTCACTACAGGGCTAGTATAATCACTAGATAGGCTCCAGGACCCAAAGAGTCAGTGGCAGATGTCATGTTAATATTTGACCAGCATCAAAGCCTGCATTGTTTTTCTCTCATCTTGGAATTCACATGGCTACATCAGTAGCATGATGTGTTTTTGAGTGCTTATTTTCAGCAACATCTGTGGTGAAGGAAAATGCTATGTCTCTAAATTTGTCTTTAGGATATTGTTGCAGTATTAAATGCAGCAGGTTGTTGTTTTGTAATACCAGGAAATGCACTAAGACCTTTTAAAAGAAAAATCAGCATGCCTCAATCAAGGCATGTGACTCCTTCTGTGAAAGTGTTTTATGTTATGTTTTTCTTTCAATGATGTTATATCTCAGAAGTATTTCCATATTTAAAATCTTTTCAGGTATCTTTTCTCACTTAAAACATACGTGCGAAATTGTTCACATTTTAAAATATGGCAGAAATGCAAAGCCTGTATTTCACAGTTGAATGAAAGAGTAGAAAAAATATACATTTATTTTAGTGCCAATATTAAAAATATGGCTATTCATATGCATGAACATTAGCTTTCTTTACATGGTCTTTACATCGAGTAGTTTCCAAAAATACTAGCTGCGAATAAGGCTAAAAATTGAAATAATGGGTTATCTAATTAGTGAAGGCAAAAGCCTTATAGTCATACTTAAAATGGCTCTGAGCTAATATACACAAAATTTCTTGATGAAGGTAATGTTACTAGTGACCCTACAGAAATAAAAACAATAATCAGAAACTACTACGAAAACTTCTATGCACACAAATTAAAATACCTAGAAGAGATGGATAAAGTTTAGACACACACACCATTCCAAGACTAAGCCAGGAGGAAATTGATTCCCTGAACAGACCAATAACAAGTTCCGAAACTGAGTCAGTAATAAATAACCTAACAACCAAAAATAGCCTGGGATCTGATGGATTCACAGCTGAATTCCACCAGATGTACAAAGAGGCGCTGGTACCATTCCTACAAAAACTAGTTAACAAATTGAGGAGGGACTCCTCCCCAACTCATTCTATGAGATCAGCATCATCAAAACCTGCCAGAAACATTTTAAAAAAGGAAATTTCAGGCCAATATCCTCAATGAGCATTGAAGCAAAAATCCTCAGCAAAATACTGGAAAACCAAATCCAGCAGTACATCAAGAAGCTAATCCATCATGATCAAGTAGGCTTCATCTCTGGGAAGCAAGGTCAGTTCAACATATGAACATCAATAAATGTGATTCGTCACATAAACAGAACAAAAGACAAAAACCACATGACTATCTCAATAGATGCAGAAAAGGTTTTTGATAAAATTCAACACCCTTCATGTTAAAAATTCTCAATAAACTAGGTATTGAAGGAACATACCTCAAAATAATGAGCCATCTGTGAGAAATCCACAGCCTATATTATACAGAATGGGCAAAAGCTGAAAGCATTCTTCTTGAAAACCTACACAAGACAAGGATGCTCCCTCTCACCAACTTCTGTTCAACAAAATATTGGAAGTCCTAGCCAGAGGAATCAGGTAAGATAAAGAAATAAAGGGCATTCAAATAGGAAGAGAAGAAGTCAAATGATCTCTGCCTGCAGATGACAAAATTCTATGGGGTATCTGGAATACCCCATAGTCTCGGCCCAAAAGCTCCTCCACCTGATAAATAACTTCAGCAAAGTTTCAGGATACACAATCAATGTACAAAAATTACTAGCATTCCTATACACCAACAACAGCCAAACCAAGAGACATATCAGAAAGGCAATATCATTCATGATTGCCACAAAAAGAATAAAGTACCTAAGAATACAGCTAACCATGGAAGTGAAATAGTTCTGCAATGAGAATTACAAAACACTGCTCAAAGAAATCAGAGAAGACACAAACAAATGGAAAAACTTCTCATGCTCATGGATAGGAAGAATCAATATCATTAAAAGAGGTATACTGCCCAAAGCAATTTACAGAATCAGTGCTATTCTTATCAAATGACCAATGACTTTCTTCACAGAACTAGAAAAAAACAACAACAAAAAACTATACTAATATTTATATGGAGCCAAAAAGGAGCCTGAAGAGCCAAGGCCATCTTAAACAAAAGGAGCAAAAAGGCATCACATTACCTGACTTCAAACTATACTACAAGTCTACAGTAACCAAAACAGCATGGTACTGGTACAAAAACAGGCACACAGACCGATGGAACAGAATACAGAGCCCAGAAACAAGGCTACACATCTACAAGCAACTGATCTTTGACAAAACTGACAAAAACAATCAATAGGGAAAAGATTCCATATTCAATAAATGGTGCTGGGATAACTGGCTAGCCACATGCAGCAGATTGAAGCTGGACCCCTCCCTTATTCCATACACAAAAATGAACTCAAGATGGACTAAAGACTTAAATATAAAACCCCAAATTATAAAAATTCTGAAAGACTACCTAGGCAATACCATCCTGGACATAGGAATGGGCAAAGATTTCATGACAATGACACCAAGAGCAATTGCAACAAAAGCAAAAATCAACAAATGTGATCTAATTAAACTTAAGAGTTTCTGCACACCAAAAGAAACTATCAACAGACTAAACAAATAACCTACAGAATGGAAGTAAACATTTGCAAACTATGCATCTGACATAGGTCTAATATCCAGCATCTATGAGGAACTTAAATTTACAAGGGAAAAACAAACAAACAAAAAAACCTCAATTAAAAAGTGAGCAAAGGACACCAACAGAAATTTCTCAAAAGAAGACATACATGAAACAAACATGAAAACAGATCATTTTCTCTAATGATCATTGATCATTAGAGAAATACAAATCAAAACCACAATGAGATACTCTCTCACACCAGTCAGAATGGCTGGCTACTATTAAAAGGTCAAAAGCTAGCAGATGCTGGTGAGGTTGCAGAGAAAAGGGAACACTTATACACTGTTGTTGGCAGTGTGAATTAGTTCAACCATCATGGAAAGCAGAATGATGATTCCTCAAAGAGCTAAAAGCAGAACTACCATTTGACCCAGCAATCCCATTACTGGGTATACACCCAGAGTAATAGAAATTATTCTGCCATAAAGGCACATGCACATGAATGTTCACTGCAGCACTATTCTCAATAGTAAAGACATGGAATCAATCTCAATGCCCATGAATGACAGATTAGATGAAGAAAATGTGGTACATATACACCATGGAATACTATGCAGCCATAAAAAAGAACGGATCATGTATTTTGTGAGAACATGTATGGAGCTGGAGGCTATTATCCTTAGCAAACTAACACAGGAACAGAAAACCGAATACCTAATGTTCTCACTTATAAGTGGGAGCTAAATGACAAGAACTTATGAACACAAAGAAGGAAAACAACAGACATTGGGTCTACTTGAGGACGGAAGGTGGGGGGAGGCAGAGGAGCAGAAAAGATAACTACTTGGTACTGGGTTTAATACCTGTGTGATAAAATAATATGTACAACAAACCCCCAAGACACGAGTTAACTTACATAACAAATCTTCACATGTACCCCCAAATCTAAAGTAGAAAATAACTACAAATTTCTTAATTGCAGAAAAGTTCAACCACAATCTCTGGAATTGTTTTCTTTCCTTCTCAAGGTAGCTATTATCTCGAACTTACTTTGTTTCCTTCTATACCTTTTTAGTCTCTATGTGGAGCTTATTTATGAAATCTCAAAAGCTCTGCAAAAGAGGTCAGCTTGTGGTAATTTTTCATTAGGTTAGATTACTTGTATTTAAAGTTTACCTGAAAAGTAGTCTTCTCTGAAACAATAAAGCAAATCTGTTTCAGCGTATTAGACCTTTGACATAAAAAATTATTTTCTGCAGAAGAAGAAAAGCCTGAAAATTGCAATCACAACAATTTTCTTCTTCCTTAAACAAAACAAAAAAATACAATGACATACAATACATTGTATTGGTTGGTACAAAAGTAATTGCAGCTTTTGCCATTAAAAATAATGTAAATTACTTAATTTACATTAAATTAAAGTAACAGACTCCATTTCTAGTGTAAAACTTGTATAAACTTACCTTTTAAAAAATGTGAATGCCCCTTCTTCTCACAAAAGATTTGCAGTACAAAGAGGGAATTTGCCATCAAGTGGATCTTAAAAATGCACATAAAATTTTAAATCCCTATTATCAAGTTATTTCCCAAGTCTGATCTACGAATTCAGAAAACTCTCGGTTTTGGTTCCAAGTTCACATTTGATATGGTTTGGATTTGTGTCCCTGCCCAAATCTCATGTCAAATTGTAATTTAACGTTGAGGGTGGGGCCTGGTGGGAGATGATTGCATCATGGGGACAGATTTCCCCCTTTGGGATTGTTCTCATGATAGAGTTCTCATGAGATCTGGTTGTTTAAAAGTGTTTGGCACCTCTCCCCTCATCCTCTTCCTCCTATTCTGTCCATGTAAGATGTACCTGTTTCCCCTTTGCTTTCCATCATGATTGTCAGTTTTCTGAGGCCTCCCCAGCCATGCTTCCTGTATAGCCTGTGAAACTATAAGCCAGTTAAATATCTTTTCTTTATAAATTATCCAGTCTCAGGCATTTCTTTATAGTGGTCCAAGAATGGACTAATACAACATTCAATAAAATCTCCAGCACTGAAGATTAAAAGCATTAATGGAGGACACTTTCAATACAGGGCCAGTGCAATCACTAGATAGGCTCCAGGACTCAAAGAGTCACTTTGTTATTTGCTTCTGTAATATTCAATAATTAAGTATAAAATTTTATAAAGTTACTCAGGAAAGAAGCTTTCAAATAATAACTTTTTCTAGAACACATACTAACACAGGAGCACACTTGATCCTCAGTGATAAATGTCTAGGAAAAAAAATTGCTTAAACACTTTTGTAATAAACAAGTCATTTGAGAAGAATTTTGCACCAAAAAAATTTCCTTTTCCCTGTATCCCCTCTTTTCTAGTATCCCCACTTTTTTCACATCTTCCAGGGGGAGATATCATTAAGCAGTGTTGACAATAAGGTCCAGATGTTAAGTCTAATGGAGAGATACAGCAGAGAAGTCAATCATTCAAATGTGGTATTTTAGAAAGCAAAATAAAAATATATAAATGTTTTATAAGAATATAAAATGTAGATCTAATATAAATATATAAAGATATAGACACCATGATGGTCATGAAAATACCATCGAATAGATACTATTGAAATATGCCTTATTCCATACAGAAAAATGTTTTGACATAACAGTTCAAGCTTGAATGGTGTAGCCAATTGGATAATGTGCATAGCCACTGAGAATAATAAAGTTTGGTTGCTTAGCCATAATGATAATATCTTATGTTTAAGTAGTGATTTTGTGGTTTTTATGGTTCTTTCATTTATTTTCTCAATAACATTATAAAATACTTTTTATTTTCCTTTTGTAAACAGGAAAGCAGATTCAGGGAGGTTACGTGTATTCTGTGAGGTTACTCACCAAGTAAATGTCAAGGACATGCATGAACCCCAAGTTTGTCTAGATACGAAACCTTTGCTGTTTCCTTTAACTGATGCTACCTCAATCTTACAATAAAACATGAACAGTCACTGTTTATGTTTTCATGATTAAATTATTGGCAGGGATTTGGATTCCTGGGAGGTGTATTTTCAGCCTTGTTTTCTTTCTTGTCTCAGCCACAGTTATGTTTAGTTTTGTCTGCTCTTGTAATACTCCATATGTGGCAGTGGTGATTTTTAGTCATGGCTTTACTGCATGCCAGAGTGGAAGGTAGACTAGGAAGTTCATTCAAGGTTTCAGTTCCTGAATTTAGATAGAGAGGGAAAAATGATCCATGTGACATAGAACTTCAAATCTGTGCCACCATAGCCTGTAGGGACTGAGAATCTTAGCCCACTCCCAACCCTTATTCTATGGCTTGAAGGGATTCTATCAGCATTGCTTTTCAATAGTCCCTGGGAAATAATACAACTGGTTCTGCAAGTGGAAGGCTGAGGGTTGAAAGATGAAGACCCTTTATGTGAGAGGCAGCCTAATGCAGCAGTTAGGAGCTAACTTTGGCTCTAGGTTTTACTTCTGGTTCTGCTGCTTTCTAACTCTGTGACTTTGAAGTTACTTAATGCCTTAGTTTCTCCATCTATAAAATGGGGACGATAATAATAATACCTCCTCAGGCCATTGTCACGAATAACTGAACTATTATCCGTAGAGTGCTTACAATGGTGCCTAACACAGCAAGTGCTTCATAAGTGTTGGTTATCATTTGACATAGAGGAATTTTTTCTGCACTTAAAAACAACAACCTTTGACTCATGTCTGTAATCCCAGAACTTTGGGGGACCAAGGTGGGTGGATCACTTGAGGCCAGGAGTTCAAGAACAGCCTGGCAAACATGGCGAAATCCTGTCTATTCTAAAAATGCAAAAATTAGGCAGATGTGTTGATGCGCGCCTGTAATCCCAGCTACTTAGGAGGCTGAGACGGGAGAATCTCAGAGGTTGCAGTGAGCCGAGATTGCACTGCAGAACTCCAACCTGGGTGATGGAGTAAGACTGCATCTCAGAAAATAAAAATAAAAAATAAAAAATAAACACAATGTCATAGCATATGGTTATGATNAACAAAAAAATACAATGACATACAATACATTGTATTGGTTGGTACAAAAGTAATTGCAGCTTTTGCCATTAAAATAATGTAAATTACTTAATTTACATTAAATTAAAGTAACAGACTCCATTTCTAGTGTAAAACTTGTATAAACTTACCTTTTAAAAAATGTGAATGCCCCTTCTTCTCACAAAAGATTTGCAGTACAAAGAGGGAATTTGCCATCAAGTGGATCTTAAAATGCACATAAAATTTTAAATCCCTATTATCAAGTTATTTCCCAAGTCTGATCTACGAATTCAGAAAACTCTCGGTTTTGGTTCCAAGTTCACATTTGATATGGTTTGGATTTGTGTCCCTGCCCAAATCTCATGTCAAATTGTAATTTAACGTTGAGGGTGGGGCCTGGTGGGAGATGATTGCATCATGGGGACAGATTTCCCCTTTGGGATTGTTCTCATGATAGAGTTCTCATGAGATCTGGTTGTTTAAAAGTGTTTGGCACCTCTCCCCTCATCCTCTTCCTCCTATTCTGTCCATGTAAGATGTACCTGTTTCCCCTTTGCTTTCCATCATGATTGTCAGTTTTCTGAGGCCTCCCCAGCCATGCTTCCTGTATAGCCTGTGAAACTATAAGCCAGTTAAATATCTTTTCTTTATAAATTATCCAGTCTCAGGCATTTCTTTATAGTGGTCCAAGAATGGACTAATACAACATTCAATAAAATCTCCAGCACTGAAGATTAAAAGCATTAATGGAGGACACTTTCAATACAGGGCCAGTGCAATCACTAGATAGGCTCCAGGACTCAAAGAGTCACTTTGTTATTTGCTTCTGTAATATTCAATAATTAAGTATAAAATTTTATAAAGTTACTCAGGAAAGAAGCTTTCAAATAATAACTTTTCTAGAACACATACTAACACAGGAGCACACTTGATCCTCAGTGATAAATGTCTAGGAAAAAAAATTGCTTAAACACTTTTGTAATAAACAAGTCATTTGAGAAGAATTTTGCACCAAAAAAATTTCCTTTTCCCTGTATCCCCTCTTTTCTAGTATCCCCACTTTTTTCACATCTTCCAGGGGAGATATCATTAAGCAGTGTTGACAATAAGGTCCAGATGTTAAGTCTAATGGAGAGATACAGCAGAGAAGTCAATCATTCAAATGTGGTATTTTAGAAAGCAAAATAAAATATATAAATGTTTTATAAGAATATAAAATGTAGATCTAATATAAATATATAAAGATATAGACACCATGATGGTCATGAAAATACCATCGAATAGATACTATTGAAATATGCCTTATTCCATACAGAAAATGTTTTGACATAACAGTTCAAGCTTGAATGGTGTAGCCAATTGGATAATGTGCATAGCCACTGAGAATAATAAAGTTTGGTTGCTTAGCCATAATGATAATATCTTATGTTTAAGTAGTGATTTTGTGGTTTTATGGTTCTTTCATTTATTTTCTCAATAACATTATAAAATACTTTTATTTTCCTTTTGTAAACAGGAAAGCAGATTCAGGGAGGTTACGTGTATTCTGTGAGGTTACTCACCAAGTAAATGTCAAGGACATGCATGAACCCCAAGTTTGTCTAGATACGAAACCTTTGCTGTTTCCTTTAACTGATGCTACCTCAATCTTACAATAAAACATGAACAGTCACTGTTTATGTTTTCATGATTAAATTATTGGCAGGGATTTGGATTCCTGGGAGGTGTATTTTCAGCCTTGTTTTCTTTCTTGTCTCAGCCACAGTTATGTTTAGTTTTGTCTGCTCTTGTAATACTCCATATGTGGCAGTGGTGATTTTAGTCATGGCTTTACTGCATGCCAGAGTGGAAGGTAGACTAGGAAGTTCATTCAAGGTTTCAGTTCCTGAATTTAGATAGAGAGGGAAAATGATCCATGTGACATAGAACTTCAAATCTGTGCCACCATAGCCTGTAGGGACTGAGAATCTTAGCCCACTCCCAACCCTTATTCTATGGCTTGAAGGGATTCTATCAGCATTGCTTTTCAATAGTCCCTGGGAAATAATACAACTGGTTCTGCAAGTGGAAGGCTGAGGGTTGAAAGATGAAGACCCTTTATGTGAGAGGCAGCCTAATGCAGCAGTTAGGAGCTAACTTTGGCTCTAGGTTTTACTTCTGGTTCTGCTGCTTTCTAACTCTGTGACTTTGAAGTTACTTAATGCCTTAGTTTCTCCATCTATAAAATGGGGACGATAATAATAATACCTCCTCAGGCCATTGTCACGAATAACTGAACTATTATCCGTAGAGTGCTTACAATGGTGCCTAACACAGCAAGTGCTTCATAAGTGTTGGTTATCATTTGACATAGAGGAATTTTTTCTGCACTTAAAACAACAACCTTTGACTCATGTCTGTAATCCCAGAACTTTGGGGACCAAGGTGGGTGGATCACTTGAGGCCAGGAGTTCAAGAACAGCCTGGCAAACATGGCGAAATCCTGTCTATTCTAAAATGCAAAATTAGGCAGATGTGTTGATGCGCGCCTGTAATCCCAGCTACTTAGGAGGCTGAGACGGGAGAATCTCAGAGGTTGCAGTGAGCCGAGATTGCACTGCAGAACTCCAACCTGGGTGATGGAGTAAGACTGCATCTCAGAAAATAAAAATAAAAAATAAAAAATAAACACAATGTCATAGCATATGGTTATGATGCCTGAAGACACAATGCTCAAAGGTATAGTGAGAGCACACTTATGTTAAATATACTTACATTATTGCCCAGTGGAATAGGATTGTCATGTGTAAATCAGAGCTAAGTATATGCATACGATTGGTGGGTATACCTAAGGAATATCATTTGCAGGGGCTGAAATAGTGCAGAGAAAGAGTTAGATGAATAGTATATATAGTACATAGGTCATTAAAAGAAAACGTTTCCAGTTCAATATATCAGTAGGTATTCATTTGTTTTAAGATTTAAATGAAATAATCTATGTGAAGAGCTGGATCTGTATACAATAGAGTTTACCTCTTTTAAGTGAATTGTTTAATCTCGCATTTGGAGAATAAGCTCATATAGATTCTCTTGAAAGTTTATATGGTCACAATGAGCTAAATTATATTTTTTAATTTGTCTTTTAAAATAAAAAATAAAAAATTATTATAAAAGAAATATATAGAAATTTGAAAATAGAAAAGATTAAAAGAGGTTATCAAAAGCTCTACCTTCTAGAGGCAATCACTATTAATATTTTGGTGCCTTTTCTACTTCCATCAAGAGGCTGAGGAGTCTCAAGTCTGTGCCTCAGGCCAATACATTGACACAGAGCTCCTGTCTCATATTTCTTGCATCCTGGACTTCTCCATCTGCATGTCTCACAAACACCTCAACCCCTGCTTGCCCAGGACTGAAATCCATGCCATTTCTCCCAAATTGCTCTTCCTTCTTCCATGCCTAATGCTGTTTATCTGCTGTTTCCAAAACAGAAACTTTAGCATCATCCTAGATTTCTTTTTCACTCTCAAGCTACCCCATCCCACATTCAATTGTTATAATATATTAGATCTTGCCAATATCGCTCTAATCTATCTCATAGCTAGTCTATCATTTTCTGCTTCCAATATTTCTTGGTGGGGTTTTCCAGTAATCTTTTACCTAATTTCCCTTCCAATTAATGTACATTGTAACTACTTTAATTGACTATCTCTGTGGGGTTAAGCATTGCATTTTTTTAATGTTGGTAACTGTAATGTCATCCCAGTGCCTAACCCATAGTATTATACATACTAAATGTGCACATGCCTGCACACACACACACACACACACACTTGGATTTTTAGTTAATAAAATAATGGAATTCCACTCACCATCGCCAGCATTACTCTTCAAAATGTGAAACTGGGCCGGGCACGGTGGCTCAAGCCTGTAATCCCAGCACTTTGGGAGGCCGAGGCGGGCGGATCACGAGGTCAGATCAAGACCATCCTGGCTAACACAGTGAAACCCCGTCTCTACTAAAAATACAAAAAACTAGCCGGGCGAGGTAGCGGGCGCCTGTAGTCCCAGCTACTCGGGAGGCTGAGGCGGGAGAATGGCGTGAACCCGGGAGGCAGAGCTTGCAGTGAGCTGAGATCCGGCCACTGCACTCCAGCCCGGGCGACAGAGCAAGACTCCGTC
>NW_016804242.1:797199-809092 GCF_001698545.2 Rhinopithecus bieti
AAAAAAAAAAAAAAAAAAAAAAAAAAAAAAAAAATGTGAAACTGATTACATTGCTTCTTGGTTAAAGTATTTTGCTGTCTTCCCATTTGCATTACTAAAGATTCTCCCGAAAAACAGTGACGTATAATTAGCCACCTGTGTTAGGCTGTTCTTGTGTTGCTATAAAGGAATACCTGAGGCTTGGTGACTTATAAAGAAAATAGGTTTAATTGGCTCACAGCTCTGCAGGCTTTGTAGGAAGCTGATAGCCTGTGCTGGGACCTGCTTGACTTCTGGGGAGGCCTCAGGAAACTAATCATGGCAGAAGGTGAAGGAGGAGCTGATGTATCACATGGCGAGAGTAGGAATCAAGAGGGGAGAGGGAGGGTGCCACACTTCTAAGCCATCAGATCTCACAAGAAGTCACTCACTATTACAAGGCCAACACCAATCCATGAGGGATTCATTTTCATGACCCAGACATCTGCCACCAGACCCCATCTCCAACATTGGGGATTAAATTTCAACATGAGATTTGAGTGGGGAGAAATATCTAAACCATATCACCATCATACCATTGCTCAGAGGATAATTTCAAACTCTTGGCATGGATCTAAGGCCCTTCTTGATTGGGTCTCTGTCAACTGCATTCCCTGCCATTCTAAACCACTCACAGTTCCACTCGTGAGTTATGCATCAGTACCCCTCTGAGCCATAACACCTGATGTTTCCTCCACACCAAAAACTCCTGTCACCATGACATATCTCTTAATCCTTTAAAACTTATTTCTGATATTTCTTAATGTCAATGTTTTAAAATTCTGCCCCCACTTGGAAGATTTTGGTCTCTGCTAGTTTGTTTCTTTACTTGTCCATGCTCATATACCCACAATACTATTGCAATGATGACTCCATGGCTTTCTCTGGGACTTTCTTGAAAGCATTTCTGTATCTTAGTCATCTTTTTATTTGCATCTCTAGTAAGAAGATAAGTCTTTAACAGGTACCTAGTTAATATTGTTGAATTTATTTGAGGGAAAATAAATGGATTGGTGATTTTAAAAGTAGCACAGAAAATTTTCTTAATCTTATTATTCTGCTTTTCTAAAATTTTTTTTTGTGGGGGGGAGGGGTGCGGGGAGTAAAACCCAGAACAAAATTTGAGTTTTGACACTACAAAGAACAAACCATCTATCCCAGACTTCACAGAGTTTGAGTTCCCAGTTTTGGAGTCTATCCTTTCAATCTCCAGAAACCTCTATTATTTCACAGACATCATCTCTAAGGGTTAACATATTAGCATAGGCTAGTCTATTACATGAATAAAATCTCAAGGCAGTAAGAAGAATCTTAGGAAAAAATAGAGTCATGAATAATAAGAAAACTGTCAATTTCCCAAGTTGTTTTCGCCCATGCACTAGCAGCGTGATTTTTAAAAGTTTTCAATATACACATAAAGTAAAGAAAGTATTTCTGTATGAAAGAACCATAGACTCAACTACCCAAGATAATGATAAACAACATCTGAATGAGTTGAGGAATGCACAAGAGAAATTCTCCAAATATGGAAAGCACACAAATATGCTCTTCAGCATTTATTTATCAAAACACATATAATGGAAATTGAAGACATCAAGTCAAATATATTTAAAATATAATGCAAATGAACTTAGTACATTGAATAAATTAATCATTTCACACTTTATTCTTATAATTTTTTGTGCTTTTCAATTCTTATTGTTTGGTACTTTAGCTAATGTTTAATTGGTGCCAGCTTTCTAGTCTCTCTAAAAAAGTATAACTATAAAAATAATGTTTAAAGTTCCATCCTATTTAGACATTAAAAACTTATGTAAGTTATTCAGAGTCTATCCTTAGGTGGATGCTGAAAATATTTCTATGGATATTATGGCTTTCTAAATGAAGATTCTCTACATCCTTCATACTATAAAACAGGCTTCAAAGCCATGATAAGAAATAGGTTTCTTTTGGCAACTGAAGCCAGGAGCTGGAAAATAATTCTTGCATTATATTCTGGGCTGCTATGTCACAAATTCAGACATCTCTCAGATGTCTACAATGCAAATTAATTAATTTTAAAAGGAGGAGATGACCCTGTTTCTTTTGCAAAGGATGAGCTTTAGGATGCATGAGAAAATTGAAGAGAATTTTTCTCTTTGAAATCGCTGATTCCTTTGAAGGTGATCTTTGGTGAATCATCTTAAGTCATATACTTTCATCCTAAGTCATGTACTTTCCTAAGAGAGTTTTTTGTTGTTATTACTGAAGTATTCTCATTCTTCACACTTGAGGGACAGCATAGGTTTGAATGGGTAGCCAGTGTGATCATAGGTAGAGGACCTGGAATAAGACTACTGGGTTCAGATTCATGGCGAGTTTCCTAACCTCTCCGAGATTTTGTTCCACAACTTTAAAATCCCAGTATTTAATATTACCTGCCCAAATGCATTGTTGTGAAATTTGAATGGCATAATCCATGTAACTTGGCACTGAGAAAACATTGAACAAATGCTGTCTATTGTTATGATGAATTTATTTCCTGCTTGGTTTTCGATTTTTTTGTTGTTATTAACAAGAATTTTGGAAAAAAAACACCAGAGCCTGATTTTTAAAATTTGGTAATTTTGGTGGTACTTATGTGTTATGACTTTTATTACAAAGATAAAATCTTGATAAAGTTTGTTGCATTAGTAACTTTTAGTTTACTTGTATTTTGGCATTTTCCCACTATCCTCCTCTCTTTCTCTCCTTCATCTTCCACTCATTTCTTTTTTTGGGAAACTATTAATATAAGGAGAAGTTTGAGGATGGGGGTGATTCTCTTAAGTAACTCTTTCTTTAATTCCCAACGTCTGTCTGTACTATTGGTCATATTTTGTGCCAGGTTCACACATGTACAGCAAATTGACAATAAGGCTGTGCCATCTGATGTTGTACTTTAGATAGTGTGTTGATCAGTAGATGGTCTGGCAGTCATAGCTATATAATCACATGCTCATCAACAACCAGGGCTGCATAACAGGAAACAGACACTGACTTGTGCAGTGGCATCTGCAAGCAGCCCTTCTGTGCCATGCAAGGTGGCAGTGTGAAGCCCAATCTAATTACTTCTCTTTTTTTATTCCCCCTGGAAATGTTACATCCCATAGCCTCTGTCCTGGTGTAATTACTACTTTACACCAGGTCATTTTTTACCTAGTGTGTTACTCTCTCAGAACCAGCTAATTCAGGGATATTTGTAATGCGTTAATTGATTAATTGATTATCCTAAAGTATTAAAGTAACAATTTTCAGCAAATTATGGATTTGTGAACAAATAAACCTGAGAGGATTGTATTAGTTCATTCTTGTAATGCTATAAAGAATTACCTGACACTGGTAATTTATAAAGAAAAGAGGTTTAATGGGTTCATGGTTCCATAGGCTGTAAAGGAAGCACGGATAGGGAGGCCTCAGGAAACTTACATTATGGTAGAGGGCAAAAGGGAAGCAAGCACGTCTTCACATAGTGGCAGGAAAAAGAGACAGAGCAAAGGGGGAAGGGCTGTACATATTCAAATGATCAGATCTCATGAGAACTCACTATCATGAGAATAGCAAGGGAGACATTTGCCCGCAGGATCCAATCACCTCCCACCAGGTCCCTTTCCCAACATTGGGAATTACAATTCAACATGAGATTTTGATGGGGATGCAGAGTCAAACCACATCATTCTGCCCCTGGCACCTCAAAAATCTCATGTCCTTCTCATATTTTGAAATACAATCATGCCTACCTGACAGTCCCCCAAAGTCTTAACATATTCCAGCATTAACTCAAAGGCCCAAGTCCAAAGTCTCATGGGAGACAAGGCAAGTCCTTTCCACCTGTGAACCTGCAAAATCAAGAACAATTTAGTTACTTCGAAGATACAATGTGAACACAGGCATTGGGTAAATGCTCCTGTTCCAAAAGGGAGAAATAGGCCAAATCATAGGGGCTACAGGCCCCACGCAAGTCTGAAACTCATGGGGGCAGTCATTAAATATCAAAGGTCCAAAATCATCTCCTTTGACTCTATGTCTCACATCCAGGTCACACTGATGCAATGGGTGGGCTTCCAAGGTCTTAGGAGTTCTGCTCCTGTGGCTTTGTAGGGTGTAGCCCCCATGGCTGCTTTCATGGGCTGGCATTGAGTGCCTGTGGCTTTTTCAGGCACATGGTGCAAGCTGTCAGTGTATCTAACATCCTGGCATCTGGAGGATGGTGCCCCTCTTCTCACAGCTTCACTGGGCAGTGCCCCAGTGGGGACTCTGTATGGGGGCTTCAAAGCCACATTTCCCCTATGCACTGCCCTAGTAGAGGTTCTCCATGAGGGCTGTGCCTCTGCAGCAGGCTTCTGCCTGGACATCCAAGCATTTCCATATGTCTTCTGAAATCTAGACAGAGTAACCCAAGCTTCAACTCTTGTCTTCTGCATGCACACCCACAGGCCCAATACCACATGGAAGCTGTCAAGGTTTAGGGCTTACACTGTCTGAAGCAATGGCTTGAGCTTTGCTTCGGCCCCTTTTAGCCATGGTTGAAGCTGGAGCAAATACAGTGCAGGGCACCATGTCCGAAGGCTGCACAGAACAGTAGGATCCTGGGTCTGATGCACAAAACCATTCTGTCTTCCCAGGCCTCCAGGTCTGTGATGGAACGAGCTGCCAAGAAGGTCTCTGAAATGTTTTTGAGGCATTTTCACTATTATCTTGGCTGTTAACATTCAATTCCTCTTGACTTATGCAAATTTCTGCAGCCATGTTGCATTTCTTCCCAGAATTTTTTTTCTACCACATGGTTGGTCTGCAAAGTTTTCAAATTTTATATACCTTTTCTCTTTTAAATAAAAGTTCCAATATCAGACCATCTCTTTATCAAACTCATATGAAGCTAGGCTGTTAGAAGTGGACAGGCTACTTCTTGAATGCTTTGCTGCTTAGAAATTTCATCTGCCAGACACCTTAAATCATCACTTTCAAGTTCAAAGTTTCACCTATCTCTAAGGCAGAAGCAAAATGCCACCAGTCTCTTTGCAAAAGCATAGCAAGAGTGACCTTTTTTCCAGTTCCCAAAAAGTTCCTCATCTCCATCTGAGACCTCCTCATCTTGGACTTCATTATCCATATCACTATCAGCATTGTGGTTAAAACCATTCAACAAGTCTCTAGGAAGTTCCAAACTTTCCCTCATCTTCCTATCTTCTTCTGATCCCTGCAAACTATTTCAAACTTTCCCATTACCCAGTTCCAAAGTTACTTCCACATTTCCAGGTATCTTTAAAGCAATACCCCACTCCCAGTACCAATTTTGTAAGAACTACCTGAGACTGGGTTATTTATTTTTTTAAAAAGATACTTAATTGAGTCACAGTTCTGCAGGCTGTACAGGAAGCATTGCTGGGGAGGTCTCAGGAAACTTACAGTCATGGCAAAAGGGCAAAGGAGAAGCAAGCATGTCTTCACATGGTGGCAGGAGATAAAGAGCGAGGCAGGTAGTGGTACACTTTCAAACAAACCGGTCTCATGAGAACTCACTATCATGAGAACAACAAGGGGGAAATCTGTTCCCATGATCCAATCACCTCTCTTCAGGTCTCTTTCCCAACATTGAGGACTACAGTTCAGCATGAGATTTGGATGAGGACACAGAGCCAAACCATATGAAAGATTATTAAAAATTATTCACCTTCCAAAGTGTATAATATGGCGTGCTTAAAATGTAATTCTTGTTTGGGCAACAACATACAACAATGATGATAAAGAAGTTAATTTATAAAAACAGAAATGATCTAGGTCAGAACAGCTGATCTTTTATTCACAGATATGTTTGTAGAGGCAACAAGAATTTGAAGTCCCATGAAAATATGGGTAAAAAAAGTTTGCTTCTTTGTTTATATATAAACTGGTAATATGAATTTTGCAACACATATTGGATTTAGAAGTCTCAGAAATATCTAAGATCTGACATATAAATTTCATTTGTAAGGTGTAGTATACTAAATTTTATTTCTAGTAACTAACACCTATTTACTTACTATACGTATGTGTAATTTAGTCATAATCAAAGAGTTAAACAATTTTTGAACTCTCAAATGTTTATTTATTTATTTATTTGCAGTTTGCAGATTACCTTGACTAATTTTTTTTTTTTTTCTGTGAGCTTTCATTGTGTCTAAGCTTATTCCTTCAGCCAATATTTGGTAAGAACTTCCACTGAGTTAAATTAAGGAACCAAACTAAACACCAGTTTGTTTTTTTCCTGACTACTGTAGGAACTATTTTTGTTTAGAAAATGAAAAGCATATTTTATATATTTATATATTCATTTAATCCTCCTGTAACCCATTTTTCAAAGCAACTCTGTGATTCTGTATAGAGTTCCCCTCTTAGCATCCTCCTCTTATGACACAGAAGAAGGCATGCAATCAAGCAAAATAATCGAATGACTTTAGTGACTTTTTAAAGTTAGAGTTATGGGAGAAAGTCTCCTTTTATCTTGGGTCATGAACCTAAGAGGGGCGAACCCAGAATGTGCTGAGGCAATTATTCTAGCTGTATGAAGAAGGTTTCCAGGTTTCTTTGAAAACATAACAATGTAAGATGTTAATGTGACTTTGATGTTTCAGATAGGCAATGCAGTGTTTTCTGTTGCATTCTGTTTTCTGTTTGACTGTTGCTGCCATTTTAATCACCACCCATGGAAAGGAAAAACTATGATGTCCTCTGAATTCTGCTGCTAAAGAATGTCAATGAAGACAGCCATTCTCAAATTGAAAATGCCTTGTTCTTGAAATTGGAGAAATAGGAGAATTCAATATAGATTTATACTTATGATGATTACCTATATACTTGTGATAGTGTGTATATACAGATAATGCTTATATAATACTGAGTGTGCAATACTTAAGCATATATGTAGTATATATTGACCTTAAATTATATGTTTCATATATATCTAATATTTAAAATATTTATATAGTGCTCATGTGACAGTCACTGCTCTAAACACTGTGCACACTTTGCAACATAAGCAATCACTCAAAATGAGTCATACTACTAAGTAAAAACCTAATCTATAAAACTTCTAGACAAAAGCAAATGGAAGTAACAACTCTGTAAATTTCAGTTAGGCAAATATTTCTCAGACAAAATGCCAAAGTACTCTGCCAGACAAAGTAGATTTTTAAAATTAAAAATTTCTGCTCTGTGAAAGACACAGTTGAGAGATTAAAAGCTAAAACCACAGAACTTGAAAAGAAATTGTATATTGCACATCTGATAAAGCATTTATTTACAAATAATAAATATAAAAACTCTCGACACTCATAGGAAAACAAACAACAAAAAAGTTAGAAATTGGATAAAAGATTAGAACAAACACTTTAGCAAAGTAGACTTACAGATAGCAAAGAAGCATATTAAAATATGCTCACTGTGATTCCATATTAGGCAAATTCAAACTATATAGATATATTACTACATATCCATTAGAATGGCTTTTAAATGAAGTAGCAACTCTAAGTAAGTACTGGTGAGCTTGCAGAATAACTAGAACTTTCATACATTGATTATACAAATGGACAATGAAACAGTCACTTTGGAGAACCTTTGGTAGTTTTTTATACAGATAAAAGAAACATTTACTTTTCCTGTGATCTAGAAATCCAACTTGGCACGACTCAAGTGAAATTCAAACCTGTGTTCACACAAAAACCTTGTAGACATGTTTATAGTAGCTTTATGTGCAATCACCAAGACTAAGAACAATGCTAATGTCCTTTCACTGATGGAGAGAGAAACAAATTACGGTGCACCCATACAATGGAATACTGCTCAGCAAAAAAGGATGAAATACACATGCAACAAAATAGAAAACTCATAATGCAATATACAATGTAAAGGAGTCAGATTTAAAAGGCTATATATGGTTTGATTCTATTTATATGATATTCTTGTAGTAGACTTACTACTGGAACAGAGATCAGAGGTGTGAATGGCAGAGACTGGAAGTGGGTTGACTTTAAAAGGGAAATAAGCTATTTTGTGTTGGGGAAGAGGTGAAATAACTGGTCTATACCTTGATCGTGACTGTATACTTTTGTATGT
Source organism: Rhinopithecus bieti (assembly GCF_001698545.2). Lineage (NCBI taxonomy): Eukaryota > Metazoa > Chordata > Mammalia > Primates > Cercopithecidae > Rhinopithecus > Rhinopithecus bieti. The sequence goes on from NW_016804242.1 coordinate 805,330, forward strand.
GACTGTATACTTTTGTTCATACTCACAGAACTGGACACTGAAAAGATATAAATGTTATTGTAAGTAAATTAAAAGTTTTTTTTTTATGTGGGTCTCACCAAAGATTCGTATTCATATTCATATTCATAAAACAAAAATCTCATGTTATTAAGCATCTTGACCCTTAAGGAGTGAGAGGTGGGTAGCTTTTGGGAGGGCTACTAATATTATTTCTGTTTGCCATAGTACTGTTAGAGAGATCTCTTAGTGCTATTTGGTGACTACATACTTATGATCTATTAACTTTTGTGTATGCATGCTTTATTTGATATTAACAGTGTATAAGAACAAAAAAATTAAATCCTGAAAGCAATAAAAATTCTAAGCCTCAAAATATGAAGTATACATCCCAAATTTCATAAAATATAGACCACATTAACAGTCCAAGAGAAAACACATCTGTGATTAGATTTTGAGCAACGCACAGAGTTCTGCAAAAATGGCGACAACAGAAGTATGAACTTACTATTACTCATCTGAAATAAATGACAAAATAAAGTAATATGTTGGCATTTCTGAATTTCCAAAGACTTCACAGTATCATAAGGGATAGAGAAATGAGAAAACATGCCATTGTTATAAGAAAGTAATTTTTGTTGTGTGGATATGTTAGAGGGGCTTAAGTGGTTTTCTGTAAGATGGGAGTATGTGGGCTCTTGGAGTATCTAAACAGTGCTACACAGAGGCAAAACTGTCATAGAGGGGAGTTCTGCTCTTCTTCTTATCTCCTATGATGAGAAAAGCAGATGTCTTGTTCATCACGTATTGTTGATTCCCAGAGCCTTCTGCTTCAGAAAGTGACTAGTGCTCCAAATAAGGCTGGAAGAGTTATAAATACCAAAAGTACAGCCCCATCTCTCCTTCTTTTCTCTCTTCAGATGCCAGTAAAGTTTGGGTAGAGTGCACGGTTTTGGTTTATGCATGATGGCAGGTGAAGAGAGGGGAATTCCTATTCTCATTTTCTTTCTTACCAAGGGGTTTTCTTTATTTCCCAAATCCTTTCTCTTCTCCAGGGCTCATGATTCTCCAAATAAAAGGCAAGAATATTTTGAACATTTTTGGTTAATCTTCCTGTCATATTACCTTCCTAAGGGGCTGACAGACTAAGCGCATAAATAGAGAAAATAGTAGGGAAGATACAGGAGGAAGAAAATGAAGATTAATATCTCAAAATATTATATACTTATAACTTACAAATAAATGTGCAGAAATGTAGCAAACCTACAAATAAATGTGCAACACATGGATGGCAAAATTAGTTAATATACGAATAAGAAAGTAAATAAATATAATAATAAATAATAAAATAATAAATAATAATAAGTATAAAATTATGCTTTTCTAAGCTATTGAAAGCATTAGAAAATGTCAAAACTTCTAAGTTAATTTAAAAATATGTGTTCTCACAGTGAGGAAGACTTCACCAAATGCTGTCAGGTTAACCTGAAAGACTAAATGTCCAAGAAAAATTAGAAAAGAGAAACTTATATAGGAAGAAATGGGGCTCACTCTTTCTATAATTTTTTAGAGTTCTTATGATCACTGTAATAAAGTAGTAAAAATAGGGCTGAATATGTATCAGAACCTAATAACTGTTGAAAGTGACATTGCAAATAATTAGAAAACAGGAATTAACTTTAAAATCCTACTAGGAAACTGGTAGATGTGGAGAAAAAATAATGTAGTGTATTAGTCTATTCTTACACCGCTATGAAGAAATACCTGAGGTCGCTTCCAAGATGGCCAAATTGACGCAGAAAACGGGTGATTTCTGCATTTCCAACTGAAGTCCTGGTTCATCTCATTAGGACTGGTTGGACAGAGGGTGTAGCCTACAGAGGGTGAGCCAAGGCACCCTCTTGTGGGGCGTCGCCTCACAAGGGAAGTGCAAGGGTCGGAGGGTTTCCCTTTCCTAGCCAAGGGAAGTCATGAGTGACTGTACCTGGAGGAGTGGTACACTCCTGCCCAGATACTGTGCTTTTTCCACAGTCTTCACAACCAGCAGACCAGGAGATCCCCTCCTGTGCCTGGCTTAGTAGGACCCACACCCACAGATCCTTGTTTGCTGCTAGCCTAGCAGTCTGAGATTGATCTGGGATGTGGGAGCTTGGCACAGGGAGAGGCATTCACCATTGCTGAGGCTTGTGTAGGTGGTTCTATGCTCACAGTGTAAACAAAACAGCAGGGAAGCTCTAATGGGGCGGAGGCCACTGCAGCTCAGCAAGGCCTACTGCCTCTCTAGATTCCACCTTTAGGGGCAGGGCATATCTGAACAAAAGGCAGCAGACAGCTTTTCAAGACTTAGAAGTCCCTGCCTGACAGCTCTGAAGAGAGCAGTGGTTCTCCCAGCATAGCATTTGAACTCCTATAATGGACAGACTGCCTCCTCAAGTGGGTCTGTGACACCCGTGTAGCATGACTGGGAGACACCTTCCAGTAGGGGCCGACATCTGTCCTCACACAGGCAGGTGCCCTTCTGGGATGAAGCTTCCAGAGGAAGGATCATGCAGTAATATTTGCTGCTCTACAGCCTCCATTCTGATACCCAGACAAGCAGGGTCTGTAGTGGACCTCCAGCAAATTCCAACAGACCTGCTGCTGAGGGGCCTGTCTGTTAGAAGGAAAGCTAACAAAAAAAAAAAAGGAATAGCATCAACATTAACAAAAACGACATCCATACCAAAATCCCATCCTTAGGTCACCAACATCAAAGACCAAAGGTAGATAAAACCACAAAGATGGGAAGAAACCAGAGCAGAATGGCTGAAAATTCCAAAAACCAGGATGCCTCTCCTCCTCCAAGGGAATACAACTCCTTGCCACCAAGGGAACAAAACTGGATGAAGAATGAGTTTGACAACTTGACAGAAGTAGGCTTCAGAAGGTCGGTAATAACAAACTTCCTCGAGCTAAAGGAGCATGTTCTAACCCATCACAAGGAAGCTAAAACCTTGCAAAAGGTTAGACAAATGGCGAACTAGAATAACCAGTGTAGAGAAGGGTTTAAATGGCCTTATGGAGCTGAAAACCATAGTACAAGAACTTCGAGAAGCATGCACAAGCTTCAGTAGCCAACTTGATCAAGCAGAAGAAAGGACATCAGAGACTGAAGATCAAATTAATGAATAAAGCAAGAACACAAGATTAAAGGAAAAAGAATAAAAAGAAATGAACAAAGCCTCCAATAAATATGGGATTATGTGAAAAGATCAAATCTACGTTTGATTGGTGTACCTGAAAGTGACGGGGAGAATGGAACCAACTTAGAAAACACTCTTCAGGATATTATCCAGGAGAACTTCCCCAACCTAACAAGGCAGGCCAACATTCAAATTCAGGAAATGCAGAGAACATGCAAAGATACTCCTCGAGAAGAGCAACCCCAAGACACACAATCGTCAGATTTACCAAGGTTGAAATGAAGGAAAAAATGTTAAGGACAGCCAGAGAGAAAGGTCAGGTTACCCACAAAGGGAAGCCCATCAGACTAACAGCAGATCTCTCGGCAGAAACCCTATAAGCCAGAAGAGAGTGGGGGCCAATATTTAACATTCTTAAAGAAAAGAATTTTCAACCCAGAATTTCATATCCAGCCAAACTAAGGTTCATAAGTGAAGGAGAAATAAAATCCTTTACAGACAAGTAAATGCTGAGAGATTTGTCACTGACAGGCCTGCCTTACAAGAGCTCCTGAAGGAAGCACTAAACATGTAAAGGAACAACC
>NW_016804242.1:810533-822856 GCF_001698545.2 Rhinopithecus bieti
AACTATTCCAATCAATAGAAAAAGAAGGAATCCTCCCTAACTCATTTTATGAGGTCAGCATTATCCTAATACCATGTCTGGTAGAGACACAACAAAAAAAGAGAATTGTAGGCCAATATCCCTGATGAACATCTATGTGAAAATCCTCAATAAAACACTGGCAAACCGAATCCAGCAGTACATCAAAAAGCTTATGCACCACGATCAAGTTGGCTTCATCCCTGGGATGCAAGGCTGGTTCAACATATGCAAATCAATAAATGTAATCCATCAAATAAACAAAACCAATGACAAAAACCACATGATAACTCAAAAGATGCAGAAAAGGCTTTCGACAAAATTCAACAGGCTTTCATGCTAAAAACTCTCAATAAACTAGGTATTGATAGAAGGTATCTCAATATAATAAGAGCTATTTATGGCAGACTCACAGCCAATATCATACTGAATGGGCAAAAACTGAAAGCATTCCCTTTGAAAACCAGCACAAAGACAAGGATCCCGTCTCTCAACATTCCTATTCAACATAGTATTGGAAGTTTTGGTCAGGGAAATCAGGTAAGAGAAAGCAATAAAGGGTATTCAAACAGGAAGAGAGGAAGTCAAATTGTCTTGGTTGCAGATGACATAATTGTATATTTAGATAACCCCATCATTTCAGCCCCAAATCTCCTTAAGTTGATAAGCAACTTCAGCAAAGTCTCAGGGTACAAAATCAGTGTGCAAAAACCACAAGCATTCCTATACACCAATAATAGACAAACAGAGAGACAAATCATGAGTGAACTCCCATTCACAATTGCTACTAAGATAATAAAATACCTAGGAATCCAACTTACAAGGGATGTGAAGGACCCCTTCAAGGAGAACTACAAACCACTGCTCAAGGAAATGAGAAAGGACACAAACAAATGGAAAAACATTCCATGCTCATGGATATGAAGAATCAATATCGTAAAAATGACCTTACTGCTTAAAATAATTTATAGATTCAATGCAATCCCCATCAAGCTACCACTGACTTTCTTCACAGAATTGGAAAAAGCTACTTTAACTTCATATGGAACCAAAAAAGAGCCCACATAGCCAAGACAATTCTGGGCAAGAAGAACAAAGCTGGCAAGAAGAACAAATTTACAAGAAAAAAGCAAACAACCCCATCAGAAAAATGTGCAAAGGATATGAACAGACATTTCTCAAAAGAAAACATTTGTGCAGCCAACACACGTTAAAAATGCTCATCACCACTGGTCATTAGAGAAATGCAAATCAAAACCACAATAAGATACTATCTCATCCCAGTTAGAATGGCTATCAGTAAAAAGTCAGGAAACAACAGATGCTGGAGAGGTTGTGGATAAATAGGAACACTTTTACACTGTTGGGAGTGTAAAATTAGTCCAACCATTGTGGAAGACAGTGTGGCAATTCCTCAAGGATCTAGAACTAGAAATACCATTTCACCTGGCAATCCCATTACTGGGTTTATACTCGAATGATTATAAATCATTCTATGATAAAGAGACATGCACACATACGTTTATTGTGGCATTGTTCACAATAGCAAACACTTGGAACCAACTCAAATGTCCACCAATGGTAGACTGGATTAAGAAAATGTCACATATACATCATGGAATACTATGCAGCCATAAAAAAGGATGAGTTCATGTCCTTTGCAGGGACACTGATGAAGCTGGAAGCCGTCATTCTCAGCAAACTATCCCAAGATCAGAAAACCAAACACCACATGTTTTCACTCATAAGTGGGAGTTGAACAATGAGAACACACGGACACAGGGAGGGAAAAATCACACACCAGGGCCTGTGGGGGTTGAGGGGCTAGGGGAAGGCTAACATTAGGAGAAATACCTAATGATGGGTTGATGGGTGCAGTAAACCACTGTGGAACGTGTATACCTATGTATCAAAATGGCATGTTCTGCACATGTAACCCAAAACTTGAAGTATAATAAAAAAAAAAAAAAAAAAGAAGAAGAAGAAATACCTGAGACTGGGTAATTTATACAGAAAAGAGATTTAATTGGTTCATGGTTCTACAAGCTGTACGGGAAGCATGTCAGTGTCTGCTTCTGGGGATGCTTCAGACAAACTGGGAGCAAGCATCTCACATGGCAGGGGTAGGACCAAGAGAGACAGGGAGAAGGCACTATACAATTTTAAACAACAAGATCTCCTAAGGACTCACTCACTATACAGTACCAAGGGGGGATGGTGCTAAATTATTCATGAGAACTTCACCCCCATGATCCAATCACCTCCCACCAGGTCCCACCTCCTACACTGTGTATTACAATTAGACATGAGATTTGAGCAGGGACAGAAATACAAACCATATCACTCTGCCCCTGACCCCTCTCAAATCTCATGTCCTTCTCACATTGCAAAATACCACCATGCCTTCCCAACAGTCCCCCAAAGTCTTAACTTATTTCAGCATAAACTCAGAAGACCAAAGTCACATCTGAGAGAAGGCTAGTCCTTTTCACCTGTGAGTCTGTAAAATAAAAAAAAGTTAGTTGCTTGCAAGATACAATGAGAGTAAAGGGATAAGGCAAGTACCCCCATTCCAAGAGGGAGAAATTGCCCAAAAGAAAGGAGCTAAAGGCCCCATTCGAAGATAAGGAGTTCTGTCAGGGCACACTGGTGCAAGGGGTAGGTTTCTGAAGCTTTAGGCGGCTCCGCCCCTGTGGCTTTGCAGGATTCAGCTCCCCAAATGATCTCATGGGCTGGCATTGAGTTATCTGAGGCTTTACCAGGTGCAGGGTGCAAACTGTCAGTGGCTCTACCTTTCTTGGGTCTGTGGCCCTCTTCTCACAGCTCCATGAGGCAGAGCCTCAGTCTGGACTCTGTGTGGGGGCTCCAAGCCCACATTTTCCATCTGCACTGCCCTAGTAGAGGATTTCCATGAGGGCTCTGCCCCCACAGCAGGCTTCTGCCTGGACATCCAGGCTTGTATATATATCCTCTAAAATCTAAGTGGAAGCCGCAAGCCTCAACCCTTGCATTCTGTGCACCTGCACGCCTAACACCATGTGGAAGCTGCCAATGCTTACTGCTTGTACCCTCTGAATTAATGACTGGAGCTGAACTTAGGCCCCTTTGAGCCATGGCTGGAGCTGGAGTGACTGGTATGCAGGGAGCAGTATTCCAGGGACCCACAGGACAGTAGGGCCCTAGGCCAGGCCCATTACACCATTTTGTCCTCCTAGGCTTCCGGGCCTATGATGAGAGGGGCTGCTGCAGAGGTCTCTGAAATGCCTTTGAGGCGTTTTCCCTATTGTCTTGTCTATCAATCCTTGGCTCCTCTTTACTTAAGCAAATTTCTGCAGCCTGATTTAATTCTTCCCCTGAAAATGGGCTTTTCTTTTCTACCACATGGCTAGGCTGCAAATATTCCAATCTTTTACACCCTACTTCTCTTTTAGATATGTTTCAGTTTTAGGTCTTTTCCTTGCTCACACATATGAGTTTAGACTGTTAGAAGCAGCCAGGTCAATTCTTGAATGCTTTGCTCTTTAGAAATTTCATCTGCTAGATACCCTAAATCATCACTCTCAAGTTTGAAGTTCCACACATCCCTAGGTCAGGGGCACAATATTGCCATTCTCTTTACTAAAGCTTATCAAAAGTGACCTTTGTTCAGGAGTTCAAGACCAGCCTGGCCAACATAGTGAAACACCGTCTCTACTAAAAATACAAAAAATTATCCAGATGCCATGGTGTGTGCCTGTAATCCCAGCTACTTAGGAGGCTGAGGCAGGAGAATCACATGAACTCAGGAGGCGGAGGTTGCAGTGAGCTGAGATCATGCCATTGCACTCCAGCCTGGGTGACAGTGCAAGACTTTATCTAACAAAAAAAAAAAAAAGCAAAAAAAGGGGGGCCTTTGCTTTAGTTCCCAATAAGTTCTTCATTTCCATCTGAGACCTCCTCAACGTGGACTTCATTGTCCATATTACTGTTGGTATTTTGCTCACAGCAATTTAATAAGTATCTAGAGAAAGCAAGAAAGTTCCAACTTTTTCCTCATCTTCCTTTCTTTTTCTGAGCCCTCCATACTTTTCCACCTTTGGCTGTCACTCAATTCCAAAGCTGCTTCTACATTTTCAGGAATCTTTATAGCAGTGCCCATTCCTAGCACCAATTTTCTGTATTAGCCCATTCTTGCATTGCTATAAAGAAATATCTGAGACTGGGTAATTTATAAAGAAAAGAGGTTTAATTGGCTCATGATTCTGCAGCCTGTAGAGTAAACATGGCAGCAGCTGCTTCTGAGGAAGCCTCAGGGAGCTTTCATTCATGGTGGAAGTTGAAGTGGGAGCAGGCATCGTACCTGGCAGGAGAAGGACCAAGAGAGAGGGGAAAGGTACCACTCACTTCTAAACAACCAAATCTCATGAGAACTCATTCATTATACAGTACCAAGGAGGCATAGAGTTAAACCATTGATGAGAACTCTGCCCTCATGATCGAATCACTGGCCACCAGACCCCACCTCCAACACTGGGGATTACAATTCAGCATTAAATTTGGGTGGGGACACAGATCCAAACCATATTTTCAGGACTTCCAATTCTTTTCTCATGTAAAACAGAATGGAATTGAACTTTTAAACAGATGAATTTGAAGTCATAAAAATACCAAAGAAGAGAAGAACATTTTAAAATTCTTAAATAAAGGAGATTGTTTCCAAGTCAAAACAAAACCCAGATACTGTACAAGGACTTTTTATTTTGGCTGTATAAAACTGAGAAACATTTAAAGTACTATTACACTGGTAAAAAAGAAAAAAAAAAGAATCAAATGCTTGTTAAGTATCAACTTTCTAAAATTAATCTATGAATTTAGGGCTAACCTAATTGAAATACAAATAAGTTAGCAAGAAATGTGGTTGTTGTTGATTTGGCTTTTTGTTTGTTTTAAACAAATCAATATTTATTGAAATAAATATTAGAACACTTGTACAGATTTCTTATCACACCCCATAGCACAGAGAAATGGTTTTTTAATGTTTCAAATATCTCCACCTGATCACGTTAAACTTCAATTATGTTTTAAGTAACAGTGAACCAATTAATTAAATTAAAATGCAATTCTTACACAATCTAATTCTAGAGGGTCCAATGAACTGGGAACAATATATTCTTAAGAATTATATTAAAGCCATCTATATTCTAGAAACACTATCTTAGAATAACTATGTAAAACTTCTATGAGAGTAAATGTAACATCAATTAAGTAACAAGCTAAATTTAAAAGGCATCACTCAGAATTTTTATTTAAAGGGAGAAAACACAACAGGCATCTTTCTCTGCCTGTGGGTGTTCTGAAGTTGGATGCTCTAAATCAGAATTAAACCTGCACATCTTGATGCATCCCTGAGCCCTCACTGATCACCCCTCTGCCCCACTGGGGATCGGAGGGTGCTGGGGGTACCCTGACCCTCATAGGCTGACGCTGTGGACCATATGTGGAAGAGCAGGCCTTGGAAAAGGCTGGATCTCAAATTCTAATTCAACAAATCTTTGCTTGAACATTTTCTTTCCTTAGATTCTTAAACTTTCTGTTGATCAGGCCTGTCAACCAATTTTCTTGAGTTAGTTTCTCATGGGAGCTGACCTGTCTTTGGTTGAATAAAATAGTGCTTTCCATTTTCTTTCTCCTGGTCTTTGTTATTTTCCTGTAAGAGTCAAGCTTTTGCTGTATAAGGCCTGACACATTCATATACAATAGGACATTTCTCTTTTTTCTGAGCAGTCAATTCTCTTCTCCCACTGATTTTTTTTGCAAAGTTGTGTTTCACATTCTGGATGTAGTTTAGGCAGTGTCTGAAGTACCAGTCGCAGGTTTTGATTCTAACTTCCAAACTGCATTTTCACCACTGCATGGTTAGAGACTTTTGATTTGAACTATAAGTCTTTTGTACATTTCTTTTGTATAGCTCGTAAAATACTTTCTTTTTTGTTTTTTCCTCTTTTTAGTTCTTTTAAATCAACATTTAAGTTAACATTATCAGTGAAGTTTCATCAAGTTGATACCTGACTTATCCTCTTAGTCGCCATTTATTGATTCATCCTCTTTCTCTAATTCCTTGTTGCTCTCAGCATGTAATCTATAAATAAAACAGATAAATGTATCATCTTCAGCACAGATTCAGTCAGAGATTTTAATTGACTGTCTTTCTCATTTACAACTGGTTCCTTATGTGTTGAAGTTTTCAAGCATTTCTTTCTGTTCTTTTAGCACTCATACACTTTCCGTTTACCAAACATCTTGGGTGAGCAGCTTTCAGCTTTCTTGAAGGTAAACAATTTCTTCAAAACCATTAACTATTTCCCTATGATGCTGTAGTGTATTATTCTGAGATGTTTTTGAGATGTTTTTGGCCCCAGTCACATGGAACCAGAGAACTTCTGATGCCTATTTGAGTGATTGTGTCTATTCTTCAAGACTGTCCATCACCACCCCATGGAAAAAAATTCTAGGGGACTTTTCTGGTTTTGGTCAAGAAGGTCTACTGTATCTCCTTGTGAAAATATGGACTTACTCATATCTTTAAAAAGTTTTCCCAAACACAGATTTTGTGACTTCAGAGGGCTGGCCTCCACTGCAGGTGACTCAAGAACTTGAAAGGCTTTGTAATGAGTCTGTTCTTCTCACTAATTTTATGACACTTTTCAACTCAGAAAATCTTTTGGCTAGCTCATTTCCATTATTTGATTGTACAGCAAATCAAAGCAGCACTTTCTTGGAAAGGGACACTGAAACAGACTTGAGCCTTGTGTTCGTAATTCAGACAACACCGTTACAACACTGCATAGCTGCCACAGGACTAGCTGGAAGGACATTTTTTGTGTGTGTGGTTACCAGCAAGCCCTCTGTCTTAATCAGTTCAGGTCGCTGTAACAGAATACCAAAGACTGAGTAGCTTAAACAACAAACATTTATTTCTCACAGTTCTGGAAGCTGGGAAGTCCAAGATCTAGGTGCTGGTCTCGAGGGCTCATTTCCTTGTTTTTAAATGACTGCCTTCTCAGATGGCATAGAGTGAAGAGGAAGAGCTCTCTGGTCTCTTTATCCCCTTCTAAGGGCACTAATCTCATTCCTGAGGGCTCTACCCTCATGACCTAATTGAACTTCCAAAGACCATCACATTGGGGAATTTAGGCTTTAATATGTATATGGTTGGGTTTGGGGTGAGGAACAGAAACATTCAGATTATGGCACTCTTTCTGGCTTCAGTGGGCACTGCAGCTCTGCTTCTGGCCAACTGCCTATGGGCTACAACTGCCTGCCCAGACCTTGTCCTTGACAACTAGGACAGACCCTCAGAGGGGTTTCAGCAGGGTCCACACTTAAAAATAAAAATTGCTCTCTAACTTTGCTATAAATTTGCACATGCAGAAAGGGTTCTTATTTGCATAGTACATTGGGGGAAAGGGAAAAAGCCTATTGTACCCAGAACAGACCAACCTGTGAGTTGTAAGCAATTTAGGCCCACTCAGCTTCACAGGAAACCTCAGGGAATCAAGCAGTAACATGCCCTCCCCAAACCTGTAGAACAGAGTGGATAAACCTGACTTTCTAGTCCTGCTACTGCCTCTTCAATAGCTTCCTGACACGGGTCAAAACAGCTTCAATAGCTTCAAAATAGGTTCAGTAGCTTTAAAAATATAATCAATATTTGAGGAAAGCAATGTACAACATAAATCATCTTCCTATAGAATATCCTATTTAAGCCTTACTATCTTGTGAGGTTAACCTTCCTAGGAGGTTGTTAAATCTAACTGATAACCTTTAGGTTAAATGGCTTGTCTAAGGGCACAATTTATTAAATTTGGGGATCAAAATCATCTGAGTCCAAGTACAGATTTTCTTGTAAACAGTATATTCCTTAATGTGGATACCTCCCTGCTTCTTGCCTCCTGCTTTTAATTGTGGTAAAAACATGTAACATTAAATTTACCATCTTAACCATTTTTAAGTGTACAGTTTATCAATATTATGTTCACATTGTTGTGCAAAAGATTTCTAGAACTTTCTGATTTTGCAAAACTAGGACTCTATACCATTATACACCAACTCCGCCTCTCCATTCTCCCCCAGCCTTTGGCAACCACTTTTCTATTATGTTTCTATGATTTTGACTACTTTAGATGTTTCATATGAATGAAATCTCATGCACTCAATCATACAGTATTTGTCCCTTTGGGACTGGCATATTTGCTTATCCTAATCTCCTTAAGGTTCATATATGTTATATTACATAACATTTCACTGTATGTATTCACCACATTTTCTTTAGCCATTCATCTTTTGGTAGACCTTTGGGTCTACCAAATATTTCTTGGATTCTACTTTGAATTCTTTTGGATATACACCCAGTAGTGAGATTGCTGGGTCATAAAGTAATTCTATTTTCAATTTTTTGAGGAACCTTCATATTGTTTTCCTCTGCCCTTTAAAACAGGATATAGGCCAGGCATGGTGGCTCATGCCTGTAATCCCAGCACTTTGGGAGGCTGAGGCTGGCAGATCACGAGGTCAGGGGATCGAGACCATCCTGGCTAACATGGTGAAACCTCGTCTCTACTAAAAATACAAAAAATTAGCCAGGCGTAGTGGCAGGCACCTGTAGTCCCAGCTACTCGAGAGGCTGAGGCAGGAGAATGGCATGAACCCAGGAGGCGGAGCTTGCAGTGAGCCAAGATTGCACCACTGCACTCCAGCCTGGGTGATAGAGCAAGACTCCGTCTCAAAAAAAAAAAAACACACACACACACAAAAAAACCAGGATATAATAAACAATTTATAAGGACCATCCAATAAAAAAATTATCAGTCCCTTTATGATTTCTTTTTGCCTCTTTTTATTATAATGGCAAAGTGATCATTTTAATAACATGTATCATTTATTCTTTTACTTACCTAGGGTTAATGGAAGAACTTAAGTTTTAATGTTTGTTATCCATTCATTTACTGCTTTCAGCTACTAATTTTCACATGGGAGTTGGAAGAAACACTTTTCAAATATTGAACTGACAAACCGCTTTTCTTTCTTTACAAAACTTAGTCTCAGAATTATGCTGAAGGAGATGCTTTGGCGGCCGCGGATGGCTCAAGCCTGTAATCCCAGCACTGGGAGGCCGAGGCAGGTGGATCACGAGGTCAGGAGATCGAGGACCCTCCTGGCTAACACGTGAACCCCGTCTCTACTAAAAATACAAAAAAAAAAACTAGCCGGAGAGTGGCGGCGGCCTGTAGTCCCCAGCTACTCGGAGGCTGAGGCCCGGGAGAATGGCGGGAACCCGAGGAGGCGGAGCTTGAAAGTCGAGCCGAGATCGCGCACTGCCACTCCAGCCTGGGCGACACAGCGAGACTCCGTCTCAAAAAAAAAAAAAAAAAAAAAAAAAAAAAAAAAAAAAAAGAGATGCTTTGGTAGAAGGAATTGGAATAATTTTAAAATATAATTAAATATCTGAAATAAATAATTTTTTATTCCCTTGGGTAAAATATTTATTTTTCTTGGTTATAAATAATATAATATTTTAAAGAAAATTTTTTTTTCATATTTTTATTTCTCTTGTTTGCATTTCTAAATCTAATAGAAGTTATTAAGGCAGATAAATTATTACTGTTGAACATTTTGTTACTATGGTTTCAGACCTACCATTTTTTATTAATTGATCCCCAATTGGAGGATTAACCTTTTTTTTTTCTTTTTTTTAATTTATTTTTCAGTTGCAAGATTTAATAGAGTGAAAACAGAGGTCCCATACAAGGGGAGGAAACCAAAAGGGGGTTGCCCCTTCCTGCTCAAATGCCTGGGGTTTATATTCTAATCATTGTCCCTCCCCCTGTGCTCTCAGATGACAGATTTCTTCACCTCCTGCTTTTAGCCAATTGGTATTTTAGTGAGCCCTCTTTCCTACCTGATTGGTCGAGTGTGAGCTAAGTTACAAGCTTCTTGTTTAAAGGTGGGTGCGGTCACCTTCCCCAGCTAGGCTTAGGGGTTCTAGTTGGCCTAGGAAATCCAGCTAGTCCTGTCTCTCAGTTCCCCCTCTCAACAGGAAAACCCAAGCGCTGTTGGGGAGGTTGGCCAACGACCGCTCTAACTGCTTCCTGCTGAATTGGGGTGGAGTAGGGATCGTGCAGTTGAGATTTCCTCGGGAGGTGTGCCTCTGATGTCATCAACATCAGAGCATGGGCTAGCAGGCTGGTCCAGGGGTTTGCGGTAGATCTTAGTCATGGACTGTATCTGGGGCTCCATTTGAAGAACCATTTGTAGTTTCACAGATTCTGGAAAAGACAAACTTAACAAGGAGGTTAAAGATACAGGGATTGAAATGTATGGCCTGAAGTGCAGGGGATTATTTCTTTGGCACACTTCACAGGCCCTGACTACGTGATAGTTTCGAAAAGGCCTGGTCCAGTAAATAATGATTTGGCAGGATAAGACTATTTTGCTTTAATAATTTATCTCCATTTAAACCACCAGACATATCAAAAGTCACAGCATGTAAATACAGCCTACTACAGACACCAAAGTCACATATTTTCGCCAAATAATCCTTGATTTGTTTTTTTCCTCTCTCTTTATTGATCTAAAAAATGAAATCAGTGATAAGCCCCAAATAACAAAATCTTATAGAGAGTCCTGAGTTTTCATTTGGGATTAGTATCCCCAACACCTCTGTATTTCTTTTCTTTTTTTTAAATGAAGGATGTTTGTTTAAACATGTAAGAATAAACAGTAAGAAAATAGAAATCTGGCTGGGCGCAGTGGCTCATGCCTGTAATCCCAGCACTTTGGGAGGCTGAGGCAGGCAGATCACCTGAGGTCAGGAGTTTGAAACCAACCTGGTCAACATGGTGAAACCCCATCTCTACTAAAAATACAAAAATTAGTCAGGTGTGGTGGCACATGCCTGTAGTCCCAGCTACTCAGGAGGCTGAGGCAGGGGAATCGCTTGAACCCGGGAGGCGGAGGTTGCAGTGAGCCGAGGTCATGCCATTGCACGCCAGCCTGGTTTACACAGCAAGACTCCATCTCAAAAAATAAAAATAAAAAAATAAAAAATAAAGAAGTAAAATAGAAATTTATTGCTTCCACACTATGAGGTAGGGGAGGGGATCTGTTAAGAAGCTAAGGAAGAAAAATATGTGGATTTTCCATAACCCCCATTAAACACATGCAAAATTCTGCACATGTGTAGGGGAGAGGACGAATATGTGTATTTTAGGAAGAAGAGGCTCCATAGTTTTTGTGAAATTCTCTAAGGCTTTTTTACCCCTCGAAAATTTAAGAATCACTGAACTATAGATAGCTGTGCAAATAATTATTTGATTATCAAATGCTAAACAACATTTAATTATTTTAAATTATCCCCTTCAAAATTATTAATTAGGGAATAATGATTTAGTTTTTCTTCATGTTCTTTATTATTCGTTTTTACTTGTGGTCAGTTGAGGCACCAAGAGATGCAAGGCAGCGGGAGGTGGGAGGGGAGTTACGGGGCATCCATCAGCTTCACAGAAGTCATGACAAATAAATAAAGGGAAGTAAAATGCATTTGTCTGATATGAAAATTCAGCTTGAAGACAAGTCTGCTTATCTTTCCTTTCTACTAGAACACTCTCCTATGCCTGTCTATCCAGGGATTTCTGGAGCTGTCAAAGTAGTAATTAGGACTAGCAATATTTAAATATACTTAAATTGCTACCTAAAACCATAATTGCTTGTTTTTGCCTGTATCTATCTTTTCACAAACATTTTGAGTTTAGCTCTGCCTTACGTTCCCATTCCTAAAGATCATCAGAACTTTTCTCTTCGTCATAATGCTGGGACCAGATTGGCCTTCATCATCCCATAACAAACTTTATTTCCTATGGAAAGGTAAAATGGAATTATTCCAGATGTGATGACTTTAGGATATCCTTTTCCCTCTTGTACATCCTTCATTGTATTTGTGTTTTCCCTTTGGTCTCCAATGTCCCCACCATCCACAATCCCTCCATGACTTTTTTTTTTTTTTTTATACTTTAAGTTCTAGGCTACCTGTGTATAATGTGCAGGTTTGTTACATATGTATACTTGTGCCATGTTGGTGTGCTGCACCCATCAACTCGTCAGCACCCATCAACTCGTCATTTACATCAGGTATAACTCCCAGTGCAAACCCTCCCCACTCTCCCCTCCCCATGATAGGCCCCAGTGTGTGATGTTCCCCTTCCAGAGTCCAAGTGATCTCATTGTTCAGTTCCCACCTATGAGTGAGAACATGCGGTGTTTGGTTTTCT
>NW_016804242.1:824898-843677 GCF_001698545.2 Rhinopithecus bieti
ATTCCTCCTTTAGCTCTGAGAAGTTTGATGGACTGAAGCCTTCTTCTCTCATCTCGTCAAAGTCATTCTCCATCCAGCTTTGATCCATTGCTGACGATGAGCTGTGCTCCTTTTCAGGGGCAGATGCGCTCTTATTTTTTGAATCTCCAGCTTTTCTGCCCTGCTTTTTCCCCATCTTTGTGGTTTTATCTGTCTCTAGTCTTTGATGATGGTGACATACTGATGGGGTTTTGGTGTGGGTGTCCTTCCTGTTTGTTAGTTTTCCTTCTAACAGTCAGGACCCTCAGCTGTAGGTCTCTTGGAGATTGCTTGAGGTCCACTCCAGACCCTGTTTGCCTGGGTTTCAGCAGCAGAGGCTGCAGAAGATAGAATACTGCTGAACAGTGAGTGCACCTGTCTGATTCTTGCTTTGGAAGCTTCCTCTCAGGGGTGTACTCCACCGTGTGAGGTGTGGGGTGTCGGTCTGCCCCTAGTGGGAGATGTCTCCCAGTTAGGCTACTCAGGGGTCAGGGACCCACTTGAGGAGGCAGTCTGTCCGTTCTCAGATCTCAACCTCCGTGTTGGGAGATCCACTGCTCTCTTCAAAGCTGTCAGAGTCATTTGCATCTGCAGAGGTTTCTGCTGCTTTGTTGTTGTTGTTGTTGTTGTTGTTGTTGTTGATTAGCTGTGCCCTGTCTCCAGAGGTGGAGTCTACAGAGACAGGCAGGGCTCCTTGAGCTGCTGTGAGCTCCACCCAATTCGAGCTTCCCAGTGGCTTTGTTTACCTACTTAAGCCTCAGCAATGGCGGATGCCTCTTCCCCAGCCTCACTGCTGCCTTGCAGTTAGATCGCAGACTGCTGTGCTAGCAATGAGGGAGGCTCCGTGGGTGGGCATGGGACCCTCCTGGCCAGGTGTGGGATATAATCTCCTGGTGTGCCCGTTTGTTAAGACCCTTGGTACAGTGCATTATTGGGGTGGGAGTTACCCGATTTTCCAGGTGTTGTGTGTCTCAGTTCCCCTGGGTAGGAAAAGGGATTCCCTTCCCCTTGCGCTTCCCAGGTGAGGCGATGCCTTACCCTGCTTCAGCTCTTGCTGGTCAGGCTGCAGCAGCTGACCAGCACCGATTGTCCAGCACTCCCTAGTGAGATGACCCCAGTACCTCAGTTGAAAATGCAGAAATCACATGTCTTCTGTGTCGCTCGTGCTGGGAGCTGGAGATTGGAGTTGTTCCTATTTGGCCATCTTGCTCCGCCCCTCCCTCCATGACTTTTAAGCCCTTGGAAGCCAACTTGATTAGTCAGGTTCTCTGTGGAAATGGAACCAACAGGGTATGTGTATTTATTATATATTATAAGGAATTGGCTCCTGTGATTATGGAGACTGGTAAGTTCAAAATCTGCAGAGCCGATGTTTCAGTCTGAAAGTCCGCAGGCAGGAGAACTCTTTTTTACTCTGGGGGTAGGCCAGCCTTTTGCTCTGTTCAGGCCTTTACCTAATTGATAAAGCAATGTATTCCTAAATGTAGATACCTTCTAGACCACCCACCTTATGGAGAGCAATTTGCTTTAGTCTGCCTACAAATTTAAATGTTAATCTCATCGAATAGCACCTTCAAAGAAACACACAGAGAATGTTTGCCCAAATATGTGGGCACCCCATGGCCCAGTCAGGTTGGCAAATAAAATAATTCATCACACAACACTTTCTTTCGGTTTTCTGAGACAGAGTCTTGCTCTGTCATCCAGGTTGGAGTGCAGTGATATACTCTTCGTTCACTGCAACCTCCAGCATCCTGCGTTGAAGTGATTCTTGTGCCTCAGCCTCTGAAGTAGCTGAAATTACAGTTGTGCACCACCACACTCTGCTGATTTTTTGTATTTTTAGTAGGGACAGGGTTGTGCCGTGTTGTCCAGGCTGGTCTTGAACTCCTGGCCTCAAGTGATCTGCCCGCCTCAGCTGCCCAAAGTGTTGGGATTACAGGTGTCAGCCACTGCACCTGGCCACACAACACTTTCAAAATATCTGTTTTATTTCCCTTTATAGGCTTCCTTGTCCAAGATCTATCATTAGAAGAATACTTATTATTGATTGTTTATTAAATAAACACAAAAGAGTTGGGGTAAACCCTGAAACTAGAGCATTTTCCTTGCGTTTTAGAGTATATCTTCTACTTTTTCTGTATAAAAAACAAAAGAAAAAGGAAGTGGAGGGCAGGAGTTTTGGTGCAGGGGAGTGGCAGGCCATGAGCTTTATAGAGTCACACACTGAAAGTGAGCAGCACCTAGTATCAGTGGAGATTCTTTTTATTTTTATTACTTTATTTTATTTTAGAGACAGTCTTGCTCTGTGGCCTAGGCTGGAGTGCAGTGGCATGATTATATCTCGTTGCAGCCTTGACCTCCTGGGCTCAAGAGATCCTCCTGTCTCAGCCTCCTGAGCAGCTAGTACTATAGGCACATATCACCACACCTGGCTATTTTTTTTTTTTAATTTTTTGCAGAGATGAGGTCTGCTTTATTGTCTTGGCTGATCTCAAACTCCTGGCCTCAAGCAATCCTCCCACCTTGACCTCTAAAAGTGCTGGGATTACAGGTATAAGCCACTGTACTGGGCCCAGCAGAGATTCTTAAAGCTTACTCTCTTATGGTGGTTGCACCTCCAAAAATGTCATGACCTAAGTTACCTACTCTCCCATGGTGCGGGGTTTCTGGCTCAGTAATGCTCTCTTCTCTCTTATAAGCTCCCCTCAGGTGATGTCATGAATAAAAAGTACAGCTTTTTACATTTAATTTTGCATGAATCCCTCTTCCCTCCTTTGCTGATTAATTTCTCTTTTCATTCAATTGAAAAAATTTCTCAAGACAGGATTAGAGTTTTTCTTTCTTCCCTTCTCCTTTCTTTTTTTTAAATTTTATTTATTTATTTATTTTATTTTATTTTTGGGGGGGATGGAATTTCACCCTTGCTGCCCATGCTGGAGTACAGTGATGTGATCTCAACACACTGCAACCTTCACCTCCCGGATTTGAGCGATTCTCTGCTTCAGCCTCCTGAGTAGCTGGGATTACAAGTGCCTGCCACCCCACCGAGCTAAGTTTTGTATTTTTAGTAGAGATGGGTTTTCACCATGTTGGCCAGGCTGGTCTTGAACTCCTGACCTCAGGTGATCCACCCACTTCGGCCTCCCAAAGTGCTGGAATTACAAGTGTGAGCCACCATGCCTAGCCTCCCTTCTCCTTTCTTTAGAAGAATTATTTGTATCGTACTAGATGTTCTAGTTGGTCTTCTATAATTCTTTAATTTTTATTTTAGTAATAACTGAAGAGTAGGATTGCTTTTATTTCTAGTACTTCTTTCTAAGGGAGGTAGATGTTTAGAGCAGTTTGGAGTAAGTGAAAGTATTGATTGCAGTTGTGGCTGGTGCTAGGGCCCACCCAGATACAGGGCAGCTGTACAGTTTTCAGAGAAGGGAGATGGTAGAAAGGATGAACATCCTCCCCCTCACCCCAAAGTATCTGTCTCAGGGAATTAGTAAAGTCCCAAGAACGTGTCCTTTTTGCAGTGACTTGAAAATTCAGATCCTTGAGGTTGTGAAACTCTGGCACACACATTACTATACTTTTCTAAATGACTGTTGTCTTTATAAAACTCCACTTTTCAGGAGAATTATGGAGTACAAGTCATTTTAACTAGAATTTGCTATAGAATTCCATAACGGCAAGGCCACTCCTCAATTAAATCTATTTGTTGACTCAGGTCATACCTCTTTCACCTTAGTAGTAAATAGAGTGAATGCTATTTATTTATTTATTTATTTGAGACATGGTTTTTCTCTGTCACCCAGGCTGGAATGCAGGGGTATGATCATGGCTTACTGTGGCCCTGACCTCCTGGGCTCAACTGATTCTGCCACCTTGGCCTCTGGAGTAGCTGGGACTACAGGTGCACACTACCCTGCCTGGCTAATTTTAAAATTTTTTTGAAGAGATGAATTCTCCCTATTTTGTCCAGGCTGGTCTTGAACTCCTGGATCAAACAATCCTCCCCCACCTTGGCCTCCGAAAGTGCTGGGATTATGTGCATGAGCCAATGCACCCGGCCCCAAATTTAATTATTTATTTTGAAATGGAGTCTCACTCTGTTGCCCTGGCTAGAGTGCAGTGGTGCGATCTTGGCTCACTGCAAACTCTGCCTCCCAGGTTCAAGCAATTATCCTGCCTCAGCCTCTTGAGTAGCTGGTACTACAGATGCACACCACATGCCCGGCTAATATTTGTATTTTTAGTACAGATGGGGTTTTGCTATATTGGCCAGGCTGTTCTCAAACTCCTGACCTCGTGATCTGCCTGCCTCGGCCTCCCAAAGCGCTAGGGTTACAGGAGTGAGCCACTGCGCCTGGCCTCAGATTTAGTTATTTTTGAATAATTCTTTCATCAGTGAGAAACACTGCAACTCATTTTTATAAGTTATTATATTAAGTAAACAGAAGGACATTCACAAGAGCTAAATATACTCACTGCCCAAACACAATTATAGCGTAGCTTCTTTTCTGCAAACACAATAATTAATTCAAATTAAGCTCTTGGCGACTCTTTCCAACTTGACTCTATCACATGAAATGTTATTCTGGTGCATTCTAAAGAAGCTCAGATAAGAAAAGAAAGATGAATTATATTTTAGAATGTACTATTTTAAAGCTCTAAGCCCCTACTCTTAGTAGTTCTGTGCACAATTCTTAAATATAGAAATCAATCAATTTTTATAAATGTAGACTCCTGTGTAACCACCATACAGATCTGTATCTGTTGATCAATATCAATATGGAATATCTCCAGCACTTTAGGAAGCTGTATCAATCGTTAGTTACTCCTACTAGCCATATATAAAAGTTCCAGTGGCTCTATATGCTCACAATTGCTTTGTATTTTTTTTATTAAACATTCTGTTGTGTATTGATAACTATTTATAGTTTTAATTTCCATCTCTGATGATTAATATGTTAAGCACATATTATATGGTTATTGACCATTGGTTATTATATGGTTATTGGCAAAGTGGTAGCTCCAATAAGGTTTGAGTTTACATTACCAGTTATCTTTTATAGACATCAGTACTCAAACATTTCTTTTTTTTTTTTTTTTTTTTTTCTGAGACGCAGTCTCCCTCTGTGCCGCTGGCTGGAGTGCAGTGGCGCGATCTCGGCTCACCGCAAGCTCCGCCTCCCGGGATCATGCCATTCTCCTGCCTCAGCCTCCTGAGCAGCTGGGACTACAGGCGCCGGCCACCGTTCCCGGCTAATTTTTTTTTTTTCTATTTTTAGTAGAGACGGGGTTTCACCGTGGTCTCGATCTCCTGACCTTGTGATCCACACGCCTCGGCCTCCCAAAGTGCTGGAATTACAGGTGTGAGCCACCGCGCCTGGCCTCAAACATTTCTTTCGGCCTTTAGTTTCTTACTCTCTCTTAAGATTGTTGCCATTTATTTACTATTCTTAGGCTAGACCTAAATTTGCTAAATGTAGAAATCACTTCAAGTTTCATCCTCTAATATCTCAGAGTGTAGGAGGTGAAGTTTCAGAATGGGAAATCTTGTCTTTATGCTTGTGGTCTGACTTTTACTAGGTTTTTTCTTTTTTGAATAGGAAGCTTAGATATAATTAAATTGCCTATATTTGATGCTAATGACAAGCACACACAAAGAAACAATTTACATTGTTTTGTTTTCTCAATAACAAATTGAGAATTTTGTGAAATAAAATTTTTTTATATATCTCAATTTTATATATATACGTATATACACGTCCATTTAAGCTTTATAAATTTGTCAACTTATAAAGTCTGGAATAGGACATAGTTTTCCTCGCAGTGGTCTTGGTTTTCAGTCACCACACCTTGGAGACTGGAACTTAAAATGTCAGAGAACAGGGGTTGGCATTAGAGATGGCACATTACTTTCACTGTCATGGTTAAATGCACATTATTAAGATTAGAATGTGTTGCTTTCTGACATAAAGAGTTCCCATAACTAAATGTATCGAAGCAGAAACTAATGGCCATTTGCCAGATAACAAGAATGAATTTTTGCATTTATGTGTAAGTTAGAGAAGTTTTATTCTAAGTTTCCTTTTAAACTATAAAGTAATTTAATCTCACTATATGGGAATTCTTCTTTATGACACAAGAATATCAGTCACATGCCCCTTAAAGATACCTTCATGACCGTTAGCTCCCTTATCTTAACAAGTCTGAAAAATAAGCTGTTAACATTTTTATTCCAATTTTATGGATGAAGAAAATAGAGCACTAAAATTGTTCCATCTGGCTCGCCTATAAAGTGGCAGAGCCTGGAATAGGACATCTTTTCCCTGGCACTGGTCTTGGTTTTCAGTCACCACATCTTGGGGCTGGAATTTAAAATCCCAGAGAACAGGGATAGCTTGTTCACAGGTGCAAGAGCTTGCTCACGTGCTCTTTGTCATGCATGTATATGACATATATTTATGCATATATTCATTTGGAGGATTTACATGAGATGAAATATATAGTATGAGATGTGATCATGTGCAGAATATGATGTAAGGTGAAAATTAAGAAGTGGTAGCTCCAATAAGGTTTGAGTTTACATGAGTGTCTCGGGGTTTGAGAGATCAAACTGATAAAGAAATACATACTGTTAAGAGAGAATCAATGCAAAAGTTGATATTGTTAGGTGAATGACAAATTGTGAGCATCCCACTTATCATGTATTGTGGCGGAGAGTGAGACAGAAGGTAAAGTTTGACTATGTACTTGTAAAATTCCCGGTACACACATTCTACATGTCATTTCCGAAGTTTAGAGAGAATATAAACATACCAACAAGTCTTTAAAAGCGTAAGAAGAAATAAAGGAAAAGGGAAAAGAATATAACAATTTATTATTTAGCCATAATATTGTACTTATATAGACTTTTGAATTAGTTATTTGGAATTAAAGATTCCCAAATTTTAAGTATCAGCTTGATTAACGTGAGGAAATGTATCAGGCATTAAGTTCAATTGTAAATATCAATTTTCTTCAAGAAAGTCTTTGTGCTGTCTATCTGCATTGAAAACCAGATGGAAAATCCTGTCCATTTTTTATTGTTTCCAATGTGGCTGGTGTTTTATCAGTTGCCAAGTCATGGTCACCTGTGGCTCTGTCTTGGCAGCTATGTGTTTAACAGGCCAGACATTATGTTCACAGGAAGGGCCTCCTGAAGCATAACTAAAAAGCAAATAACTCACATGACCCAGGTTCTGATAATAAGGATTTGCTGAATACATAATTTGACGTGTTTTGCTTTGAGCAGACACACTGTCCAGTGCTTTTGTTGGCATCACTGCCAAAGACTTTTGCACACAAACAATTAGTTGCAAGTCGTTTGATTTTCCACACAGGAAAGCCAGCACAGAACAGCCAGTCCTCTAAAGATATATCTTCTCTTTTCCTATTGTTTTTATTCTGTTAAACTCCAGCCATTAACACATTGATGGACCCATAACCAGGGCAGAGGACTCCTCAGGGTGTAACTCTCAAAGTCCCAAGGCTCTCTCTAAATTTAGTTGAAAGACTTTTCATAATCATCAAAGAGTGGAAGCAATAAATAGGTAAGATGCATAATTGGCTAGCTCTTCCAGAAGATTCTAAATGATAGCCCGTTTTCACATATTCTTGGTAGTCTGAAATATGTCTTTCTCCTTTACAATGGTTTCTTCCATATTTTGCATTTTTATGCTAAATGTGGACTGACTTCTAACTCAGATTCTAATTAGCCATTGAATTACAGGCAAGACTATTGAGCTGTTGGGCCTCAATCAGCCTCACCTGTAAAATGAATGGGTTGGACAACTGAAGTCCTTTTCAGTGGTTCTTAATCTGGTCTTCACATGGATATTGACCTAGAGAACTTAAGAACATGCCGATGCCCATGCCCTACTTCTAGAGATTCTGATTTAATGTTCCAGTTTGGTATAAAATCTGGGTAGTACACTACAATATAAGACTTCTCTGCACAGTAGAATCACCCAGTGAGTTTTAAAATACCAATGCCCAATCTGTAGTTTTCCCTAAAGGTTCTCAGGTGATGGATTACAAAGTGCTACCTAGCCTGAGAGTCACTGCTCCCAAATAACATAACTTGTCATTTTACAAAAAAATATAAAGGAGATATGTATTGGTACTACACAGTATATGCATATCCAAGAACTCATACCCTTTAGGCTGATTGCATTTTGCAACCCTGCATACTCTGAGCAAACATAGTAATTAATCCATTTCCTCAGAAAACATTTATTGACTACTCACTATATGCTACATTCATTGCTAAGTATTTATTATTATTATTTGTACAGATGGGTTCTTGTTATGTTGTCCAGGCTGGCCTTGAAGTCCTGGCTTCAAGTGATCCTCTTACTTCCACTTCCAAAAGTGCTGGGATTACAGGGGTGAGCAATCACACCCAGCCTTTACCAAGGACTCATAATCATGTTTATAATGGTGCCATTTTCACTAAAATTTTCTTGAAATGATAAAATAGAAAAATGGGTATATTCATATTATGGTATAAAACTAAAAGTCCATTTCCAGACTAAAAGTTAATGACTAAACCTTATTTAAAAATTAACATAGGACTGGGCGTGGTGGCTTGCGCCTGTAATCCCAGCACTTTGGGAGGCCGAGGTGGGCGGATCACCTGAGGTCAGGAGTTTGGGAGACCAGCCCGGTCAACCTGATGAAACCCCGTCTCTACTGAAAATACAAAAACTAGCTGGGCGTGGTGGTGGGTACCTGTAATCTCAACTACTCGGGAGGCTGAGTCAGGAGAATCACTTGAACCCGGGAGGCAGAGGTTGCAGTGAGCCAAGACTGCACCACTGCACCCCAGCCTGGGCAACAGCGCGAGACTTCATCTCAAAAAAAAAAAAAAAAAAAAAAGATTAACATGTAGGAGAGGGGACAGCAAGATGGCTGTATAGAAGTCTCCAGTAATCATTCTCCCTGCAGGAACACCAAATTTAGCAACCATCTACACACAAACAAAGCATCTTCATAAGAATAAAAAATCAGGTACCAGCTTGGTCATGGAAGGTAGAGTACCAAGTGGGCTCTTGGTGTTACTAGGTCCTTGGAGTGTTGCTTTTCCAGCCAGAAACTTCTGTGACCAGTGGCGCCTTTGCCGGAGTTCTGCCGAGCCCACTGGGCCCACTCAGTCTGGCAGGATGTGCTCAGCTTTCATTACTGGCCTGGATCCCACAACTCCAAAGAGACTGGAGTGGAGTGATGAGAGGTATGTAAGCAAGTGAGTGTAAGGGTCCGACCACTGCACACAGTCAGGCATACCGGCTGCTGTAGTGGAGTGGGAGGTTCCAGGTGTTAGTACAGGTGTTGGCTCACTATGAGGCTGCAGCTGGACCAGGCACACCGCAAGCAACTTCCATGGCTAGCACCAGGGAATGTGGTGGTGCCTGGAAGCTTGGAGACCCCAGGAACTGCAGGGCCAGAAAGGGGGACTCACAGCCCTGGCTTGAGAAGCTCCCAAGTCTGGGATGCCCAAAGGGCCTCAGCTCTATTCTCTTTCCCTCTTCTCTCCTTCTCTCTTCTCTTCTTTTTGTTGCCCCCAATCTGGCAAGCAAGGGGTGTGTTTCAGCCTCGTATTATAGCTGTTTTAGCACTACCATTCAGCAGGTCCTGAGTTTTTGCTCTGAGTCCAGGAAGAATGAGGTATGCAGACAAGGGGAGAGTGAGCAAGACGAAGAGGAGCTTTATTGAGTGCTAGAACAGTTCAGAGGAGACCTGCAGTGGGCACCTCCTTTCTGTAGGCAAGTTGTCCTGTTGAGTGTTCAGCTCTCAGCAGAGAGGGAGGTTCCTCTCTGCAGCTGGTTGTCCCATCTTGTCCTCAGCTCTCAGCACAGAGGAGACTGGGGTGGGCAGCTCCTTTCTGCAGCTGGTTGTCCCATCATCTCCCCATAGTCTCTCTGTCCTCTGCTTGAGTCTGGTGGAGTCTGGGGTTTTTATGGGCCTCAGAGAGGAAGAAGTTCATGCTGATTAGTCCATGGGTGGCAGGGGAAGACCCAGGGAAAAGCACCACAGACTCCGGTCTGTGGGACTGGCGGCCTGACCCCCAGGCTTCAGGCCCTCCCTGGTTGGAAGGTGGGGCTTCAATGAGGACCAGCCCCTTCTGCCTAGGAGCCTGTCTGCCTCCTGCTGCTTGTCCATGGTGCCCAGGCTGTTCATACCAAGGTGTGCCTGCAGGTCAGTGCCAGGCTGTCCTCAGTCCCTCCTTGGAACTCCCTTCCCTGCTTGTTGGCACCCAAAGTCTGTAGGGAGGCTGACATCAGGGAGAAGCCAGGCAGTGGAAGCAAGCACTTCTAAACCTGTCGTGGGGCAGGAGACAGTCCCAGGTCCCTGAGAGTGCAGAGATCCCTGAGTCCACAGCTCTAACAGGGAGGCTGCAGATGCACCTGGGAGCTCCCGCCCCACCTACAGGAGCGGGGCCCCCACTTGTCCCTGGCTCCCACTGGCTCTGTACAGCATGCAGCCCTGGCTGTACCTCCTTGCAGCCCAGGGTAGGGGCTCCAGGTCCTAGCTAGGCCCCTCTCTGCCTGCTCCTTTATGCCCAACTGCACTGCTCTCCCAACAGCAGGAGGCTTAGTTTGGACCCATTGCAGTGGCCCCTAGAGACTTGGGCTCCGGGGGGCTCCCAGGGTCAGCCCTGGGGATTGTCTGCCTCCTTCCTGTGCCCTCCCCACAGTGGTGGAGGGTAAGAGTGGTGACACAGGTCCAGGGTCTAAAGTGGTGGAAGCTTCACTCCTGGGAGTGAATCGCCGCCATGTGAGGTCAGGGGTGGTGCAGTTGGCTGCCTCAGGGATGCGGGGCACAGGGGCCACAGGGCACAGCCACCACTGCCACTCCCACAACCACTTCTGCCACTGCTCCTGGTCGAATGGCAGTGGCCACTCTGGATGGCTCACTGCTACCATTATTGGGGTCCTCAATTTCAGGCCTCGGCTCTTGGATGGCATTTCCAGACCTTTGCTGGGCCAGTGGGAAGCCACTGCTCTGAAGGGTGAGTTCCAAGCCTGTTCAGGCGAGTTCCAGCATCACCACAAGTTGACTGACGAGCCCTTTAGCCTTAAGTGAACATCAGCGGTAGACTGGCAGTACCTGCTGTGAGTCTGTGGTGGGAGATGCTTCTCTGACTGTGGAAAGGGGAGGAAGATGGGGAAAGACTTTGTCTTGTGGTTTGAGTGCCAGCTTAGCAGTACAATACAACATCAGATAGATTTCCAAGGTTTTTGCCTCCAGTCCCTGGCTCCAAGACAGCATTCTGTACCCACCTGGGGTCTGGAGGAACTCACTGCCCTGATGGGAAGGACGCAAGTCTGTCTGGCTTTGCCACTTGGTGATCGCAGAGCCCTAGGGCCTTGAGTGAACGTAGACAGTAGTCAAGTGATGGTTACAGTAGGCCTTGGGTGAGAACCAGTGCTGTGCTGGCCTCAGTTCTGACACAGCACAGTCCCAGTGGTGGTGGCCACAGGAGTGCTCGTGGCATCCTACCCGCAGCTCAGGTGACTCGGCACAGATAGAGTGAGACTCCATTTGTTTGGGAGAAAGTAAGGGAAGAGAACAAGAGTATCTACATTGTAATCCAGAAAATTCTTGTCCAAGACTACCAAGGCGGTACCTCCATGGGTCTGCAAGAACCACAGGATTACTGGGCTTAGGATGCCCACGAATGCAGACACAGCTTATATTACAACATCCAAGTCCTTTCAAATACCTGGAAAGCCTTCCCAAGGAAGGCAGGTACAAACAAGCCCAGACTGCAAAGACTGCAATAAATGCCTAATTCTACAATGCCTAGACACCAGCGAATATCTACAAGCTTTAAGACCATCCAGGAAAACATGACCTCACCATCGAACTAAATACACCAGGGACCAATCCTGGAGAAAGAGAGATATGTGACCTTTCAGAGAGATAATTCCAAATAGCTGTTCTGAAGAAACTCAAAGAAGTTCGAGTGGGTAAATAGTAATAGAATGAAGACAGAGGAATTTTGACAGGTGATCTTGAATAATAAGATTATCCTTAATAGGTTTCTTTGTTAATCACAAGGGGAAAACTCTTAAAATTCATTAGAAACTTCTAAAGGAGGAGGAATTGAACATTGTTTTAGACAGCTTTAATTAGATTAGGTGTCTTTGGAATAGCCCTGTTGAAAATAATTATGAGTGACCTCCCATCAAAGCTAAGTCTTTAAGAACAAAAGATTTCTGGGAAGCAAAATAGTTTAAGGGATTAGCGATTTGGTTTATAAGATCTACTTGGACTTAATGAGTTCATATTTTTTAGGTGGTGTTTGTCAGGTCAGTGGGTTTCATTCCTGAGAAAAATCTGCTGTGAGGCAACAGAGCAATGACAATGAGGGCTTAAATACCACATGAGCTTGTAAAGACTTTAAATGTCACCCAGTACAATGTGTTGAAACACGATAACTGGAAGATTCCAAAGGCTAAGACTTTACATAAAGCTTTTAGTGTCAGGAAGTAATATATTATAAAATGTCATTATTTCATTTTACAAATGAGACAAATGCAGAGTAATTGTAATAAAATATTCTTCTCTTCAAAATAACATACATTTCAATATTGTTCATATCCATTAAAAGAGCTTCAATTTCACTTAATACCCAAATGGGTCTTTAAAATAACATATACTAATTCTCTTTCTTTATTTTTTAAATCATGCTCCTAGCTAATAATATTAATAGGGAATAACTTACTCTATAGTAGGAAACCTGTGCCACATGTGAATAAAAGTTTCAGAATTTTAAAAAACTTTTAAAAAATAGAGAATATTCTGTGAATATGTAATGATCGAAGGTATTGTAGGGGTAAAGGAATATTTCTGTAGCCAGTGGAGGGGGGTGTAACATACACAGCTCATTAATAAAAGGATTTTTTTCACTGCATAAGAACACATATAGAAAAGCTTTAAAAAATTCATTACATTAACTTGTTAAAATTCATTATATTAACTTGTTAAAATTTCATTTGTACATTTGCAATATGAACATAATGCAAAATAATGAAATATTCTGTATGAACACTTTATAGAATTATTATTGTTTCCTATTGCATAGGTACTGTTCAAAGAGTGTGAGTATACCATTTTAATCTTTATAGGGCTGTTTTTACTATATTAATATACATAGAACTGCCTGGTGACAAATTCAACACTTATGATAGTATCGTAGTACTATAGCTTCTTTCAGAAATAATGCTAACTCCTCAATCCACAGAGCTCTTCTAGGGTTTGCTGTTTTGAATTACTTCACAGAAATGTCTTCCAAATTGATAAATATTGTGATATTCACAGAGTTGGTTGGTCTTCTGGGCTTTCACTGATACAGATCTCACAACTGGAATTACTCTGGCCCAAACTCACCTTAGTCTAGCTCCACTGCAGAAACTTCTTATGGAAAACATGAATGACGACTGTTAGGTAGAAAGTGTAGCAATTAAAGTGTGTTCTTTATTTTAAAATGTTTTTATTACTATCTTTAGAGAGGTAGTTGAGGCATGGAGCAATCTCATCTGAGAAACGAAATAAGAAGCCAATCTAGCAGGTCGTGCTGGCATGTTAGCTCCAAGTCTGCTTTCAGGGACTCTCCAGTACTATGATCTTCTCAACCTCCTCATTCCCTTAAGATTTGATGGTGACATCCTGGACAAGATATCTCTCCATACATTGCTTCAGTTCAGTGGCAATAAAGAGCAGCCATTATCTGATAGTTGCTACTAATAGGGTTTTAGGCCATTTATCTTCTCACATTTTGATATTCTTGAGAGCAGACAGAAGTCTTGAAGCACATAAACTGATATTTGATGAAACCAATTCACTGAACTTGAGAACTAGTAGAAAAACATACAGATAGAAAACATGCAGATGAAAATTACTTAAGGTAGCTCAAAAGTATTATTTTGAAGTAGATGGTGGAACAAAATAGAATTTCTCCCTAGACTCTTGATTCTGCTTATAGAATTTAACCAGAGAATACAGACTAATAGTTCTGGTGCTAACTTTCAGCAATTTGAGAGATTCCTTAGAGGCAACTTTGTTGAGCATCTTTGTACCTAGATTCAGGGTTTTAAACCTCGATTTGAAAATGATTACTTATGAGATTCAATGCAAAATTCTAATCTCTCAGGAAGTTGTAGCAGTAAATATTATTATCATATATTTGGATTCCAAAAAAAAAATAAGAGATGTAATATGTAACTGGTCATGTTTTATCTACATAGAATTCATTCCATGAAGATGATCTTCTGATATGCAACTCTTTAATATGCATCCAATTCTGGAATGGAGGTTATGCCATTTCTGGAGATGAAGCTGTACTCCTCTGTTGCTTACCAACTCTAGTACTACAAACAATTATTTAACTAACATTATGCCCTTTAGTCCAAGTGCTGAATTTCTTTTTGGTGAATATTTCATTCTAGTTACTAGATAATGTTGTGTTGATATCTGCAGAGTCCACAAAACACTGGCCAAAGGTTTTCCAGTGAAACAACAAAATAGGATAATTCCATCTGGGTATCAGGGCCTCTTGAAGGTTGTTAGAGATCTAGGTCTCTTTCACATTCTAAGACTATCAGCTATGACAAAACAAGTTTATAAAAATTGTGTGTTATTTTAAATATTATAAATTTGTCAAGATATAAAAGGGTATAGAAAAATAACTTTAACTTAATTTCTATTTTGAGCTCTTGTTTATTTTCGATGGCAGAAAACATGGTCTTAGTCAATTTTTTAATGTTTCAATTATTTTATACACTTGGATGTGCAAAATACAACTTTTACTTTCCTAGAGCTCAAATGAAGTCCTATTGCAAGGTTCTATTCTACATTTTGGCAGAAAATTTAGTCACTTCCCATACATGTTATAATGGTATCTCATTCCTTGCTGTGGGGAGAGATATCCATTCTTTGGTTCTCAGCCTCTGTCAATATGGGCAGAAGAGATATGTTCAGTTTTCTGTCTTGTTCTTTGGTACCAGCCCCCTTCAAGTTGGCATCTACTCAGATGTACTTATATTTACCTGGGCTTCAGACTACAATCAGTTTTATTTTTTTAAAAAACATTTTTTCTGAGTTGTGATCATGAGATTTCTTGGAATCCATTGACCTTGTCTTCTCTATGGTAACACATGAAAAGTTCAGCTAATTACCCTTCTATTTGAGGCCACAGAAGATTCTGGGCTGCCTTGGGCCATCCTTGACCATATTTTTTTTCACCAATTTCTACACTATCATTTTTACTCCATTGTAGTATTTGAAACATTTTTTGAGGTATCACTTCCCAGGTTTCCAGAAATCAACCTAGATGCTCTTCTACAGTGCACTAAAGAAGAGGTGGTACACATACACCATGGAATACTATACAGTCATAAAAAAGAACGAAATCATGTTCTTTGCAGTAACATGGATACAGTTAACACAGTATTTTCTTCTTATTGCCAATAACTGGACTTATTCTCCATGTTAATTTTATTAATAAACTACCATTAAAACATTATAATTTTATTCTTAATATATAATATATGTATATTAATTATATTATTATAATTAATATACATATATTAATAAGTATCATTTCCATATTAATAATACATATTATTTCAAAACTTGTTTCCTGAATTAATTATTTTAAAACAGCGCTCCATTGGACAGTAAGCACCTTATGGACAGAGACTATTTTATTTATTTTTATTTCCCCTTCACTTCTTACAGCACCTAACGTGTAATAACAAACAGCACTTACATGTTTGCTGGAAAAACAAGTCATAGAAATGTAAGGGAAACAGATTGGAAGGCATGTAGTGTATACCTCAAAGCGTGTGTACTATACTAAGGAAAATGGTTGATGATGTGATAAGCAGACTTGTCTGAAAGTGACCTGGGAGCTCATTCTGTGGTTGGTAAAACCATGTTTTAGTGTTTCATATTTAGTTGTTTCTAATCTGCTCTTATAAATAGAGTCTAAAAACATCCTGATAATTAAATATTTGTGCATTCTTCTAATTAGTTCTTTGAATAAATTTCTAGATTTGGAACAATAGGTCAAAGTATGAACAATTATATACTCTTTGCACATTACGTTGCTCCAGAAATTTTATACATATTTAAACTTTCACAGGTTACAGTTATGTTAACAGTTAAGGTTAAGTGACCCTGTATGTTGGCATTCTTCTTGACAGAGGAAGAGCTGCTTTCCTTAGAATTCAGTGGAATAATTTGTAAGATATTCATACAGTACTGATGATTATGATTCTTACATTAATCTAGACCTGGAAGGGCCAGGGGCAGTGGCTTATACCTGTAGTCCTAACACTTTGAGAGACAAAGGTGGGCAGATTACTTGAGGTCAGGAGTTTGAGACCAGCCTGGCCAACATGGTGAAATTATATCTCTACTAAAATATGAAAATTAGCGGGGTGCGGTAGCGTATGCCTGTAATCCCAGCTACTTGGGAGGCTGAGGCAGATGAGTTGCTTGAATCTGAGAGGTGCAGGCTGCAGTGAGCTGACATCACACCACTGCATCCAGCCTGGGTGACAGAGTGAGACTCTGTCTCAAAAAATAAATAAGTAAGTAAATAACCTAGACCTGGGAAACTGTTTTGGGAAGGCCTATGTACTACGTAAGGAGAAAGAGATTTGTTTCTGTCTCTGTATTTCCTAAGAAAATGCAAAATATTATTAATGCTATTTAGGTGAAACACGTATGACTCATATATACGTATATAACTCATAAATGTATATAACTTCAGTCCATACTTTCAGCTTCCTGACATTATCTAGAAACTTACATCTATAATCACAAAGATGTTCTGATGATTGCAGGAATAGTTCTCTTCTGTGCTTCTGCTCAGATCATTTATAACTCCTTGAATGCTCTTACCTGAGTTAATTCAAATCCATTTCCACGGTAAAGCCTTCCAAGACACTCTCCTCCAACTCTTCAGACTCAGCTCTCTTCTACTTCCCATAGTAACTGTCTTATACCTAATTGAATATTGATTTTCAAAGTGTCTCCATAGCTAGATTGTGATTTTACCAAGGAAAACAGATGATAAATTATTAATCTTTATATTCATTAACACTGTCTAGCCCAGAGCTTTGCACATAGTAAGTGTTCAATAAGTGTTAACTGAATTGAAATGACATATATTGAGGAGATAATAGTATCTGTCAGGCCAAATGCATCCCTTTAGGTTTCTATCTGTCATGCCACAGGACTTGGAAAATAATTTCGTATTGTAACATGCATGGGCTAAGAAACAGACTTTACAGGGTCAGGCGCGGTGACTCACACCTGTAATCCCAGCACTTTGAGAGGCCAAGGCGGGCAGATCGTGAGGTCAGTTGATTGAGACCATCCTGGCTAACACAGTGAAACCCTCTCTCTACTAAAACTGCAAAAAAATTAGCCGGGCAATGTGGCGGGCGCCTGTAGTCCCAGCTACTCAGGAGCCTGAGGCAGGACAATGGCGTGAACCCGGGAGGTGATTGTGGCAGATTGAGGTAAAGGGCTCCATATCTTCCACCCTTGGAGCTATCCTTCAAAAACTAACCTTACTCAAGAGCTAACCTTGCCCCTGATGTATTCTGTGTAGCACAAATTAACCCTTTTCTCTGGGATGCAACAGATTATTCCTAAGGTTAATTGTGCAAAACATCAATTTCTATGAATATAATCCATCTTTATCGACGTTTTTCTTAAATTTGTCTTCCATTTTCACATTGAACTCATGCCCTCTACCTGGGGAGTGTCTATATATAGAGAGAGCTTCTATATATAGAGTTATATGGATATATAGTCATTTCTGAAATAAACACTAAAATCTTAAAGTGTATGTTTTACTCATAATCATGCAATTGTTTCCCTTGATTAAAATGAATAAGATGCATAAAGACAAACTATTTATAGCAATAAAACTTGATACACTAAGATAAATTCCAGTGATGAGCTTTTACCATAACATTGATGAAGCGCATCCATAGTCCTGATGCTGCAGTTCTACTGAGCGCCTATCTAGTGCCCATCTCAGCTGCTCAGCTGTTTTTCCAAAGTTGTGGCAGATTGAGGTAAAGGGCTCCATATCTTCCACCCTTGGAGCTATCCTTCAAAAACTAACCTTACTCAAGAGCTAACCTTGCCCCTGATGTACTCTGTATAGCACAAATTAACCCTCTTCTCTGGGATGCAACAGATTATTCCTAAGGTAGATTTACCAAAGAACATGAAAAAAATTGCTAAGATACAGTTTGAGGACAAACAGCAATAATCAATACGTGAATTCTGATGGTTAGGATACAGAGGATAGGTTTACAACCACACTCAGCAGATTTAGTACTTTACTATTTGTGTAAAACACTCAGCTTTTATGACCTTGTACTTTCCACCTTCTCTCCCAGGAGGAAAGAGATGTCCTATTTTGAGACTGGCCCTAGTACCACCACCCAACTTCCTTGTATTTTCAGATAACTTTTTTTTTTTTTTAATATACTTTAAGTTCTAGGGTACATGTGCACAACGTGCAAGTTTGTTACATATGTATACTTGTGCCATGTTGGTGTGCTGCACCCATCAACTTGTCATTTACATCAGGTATAACTCCCAATGCTATCCCTCCTCCTTCCCCCTCCCCATAATAGGCCCCGGTGTGTGATGTTCCCCTTCCAGAGTCCAAGTGATCTCATTGTTGCAGT
>NW_016804242.1:846945-861087 GCF_001698545.2 Rhinopithecus bieti
GTGTGTGTATGCATCAATATTACATTGTAGAAACTAAAAGGCCGCACCCGGCCTGTCTGCTAATTTAATATCCATTTCATTTTGTATTAGTTTCATTGTTCTATCTATCTCCATGTTCCTTCTTTGGAATTCTGGTAAATTTTAAAATTGAATGCCAGACATTATGAATTTTATATTTTGCATGCTCAAATTTTTAATTTATAGAAATACTTTTGAGCTTTGTTCTGAGATACAGTCAAATTATTTAAAAATTAGTTGACACTTTGGGGTCTAAGCTAAAGATATTTGTTTATTTTAATATCTTGCCTCTCTATATTAGCTTATTTTTATATTAAACATAAATTTTAAATAATTGTAAGACATTTTGGTTTCAAAGTGGACTATTAAAATATCTAACAGCTACTAAAATTCTTTAATTAGTGTTTAATTGAAGAAAATTGAATTGTTTACTTATTTATTGTAAACTTATTGTTTGGTAAGAATACTTTTCCAATCTATTTTACAATGTTATGTAAATTTTTTAAAATTTCAGATATCTTGGGCCGGTGCAGTGGCTCACGACGGTACTGTAATCCCAGCACTTTGGGAGGCCGAGGTGGGCGGATCACCTGGAGTTCCAGACCAGCCTGGCCAACATGGAGAAACCCTATCTCTACTAAAAATACAAAATTAGCCAAAATTACATCCCTGTAATCCCAGCTACTCCGGAGGCTGAGGCAGGAGAATCGTTTGAACCCAGGAGGCAGAGGTTGCAGTGAGCGAAGATCGCGCCATTGCACTCCAGCCTGGGCGACAAGAGTGAAACTCTGTCTCAAAAAACAAAACAAAACAACAACAACAACAAATTTCAGACATCTCATGGTTTGCCTCTAAGAAACACCCAAAAAGTTTCAAATGAATGAAAATTGCTTGTTTTGCATACTGAGTCCAGAAGTTTGTTTTTTAAATTTCTCATTTTTTAAAGCCAGCGTCAAAATCACTGTAACATTTCTTTATAAAGCAAAATTATATATATGTGATTTAAATTGCTGGGAAGATAAAGAAGGTAGTATAGCTATATTACTATGAAGAGATATTTATCTGATGAACTTATTTATCAGAAAGCAATTGGGATATCTTATTTCTTTTGATATCATTGAACTGGCATTTTCCCCCAAATAACCAATGACTTTAGCCTGGTAATATGAAATTTTGGAAACTCATTATCATTATATACCTATAAATAATATATATTTATTCATTTAAATAAGGGTCACAGTCTTTAAAGAACTGTGACCCTTATTTAAATGAATAAATTATATATTATTACCAACACTTTTGAAAGCATCCTCTAGTGCTTTTCTGTATAATAAAAACTTCCTTTAAACCACAATAACAAATAAAACAGTAACCCATTTTAGTTTCAATAAATATTAATTCATTTTACTGAGGAAAATGTTAAAATTTAAAATGAAAAGCCATTTAAGAAATACCTCAGTCTAGGAAGTATGAGAAGTATTTATAACCTGTCTCAGAAGAATAAGATATATGGTTATGTTTTATGCTGATAGTTATTCTGTGAGTTGAATATATGACCAATTTTACCTGAGTCATGCTTGGCAGTTAATTAAACATTGTTAAAGTTCTGGTGTGTCTGATTAAAAAAAAAATATTCAAGATGCAAGCTTGGTCTTCAACTAAAAAGAAAATATCTGTTTCAGATAGTCATTACAATATATGATATGTTTATAAGACTTTCATATATATAGGTGGAGAAATGAAAAATTATTTACATTATATTCCAAAATAAGTAGCTTGGTAGCACAAATTAATGGATGAGGGCCACTGGTGTGGTAAAGTTTTCTGGTATATATTAACTATAAATAACTTTTTTATTACAGTTCAAAAACAAATATAAATATAAATGTTTTTAAAAATAATTCAAATCAAATGTTAATAGAAACTCTAAAGCACCCTAATGGAAACTTTGGAATCTGAAGAACACAATTTTAAATCTATGGAAATGAAAGATTTCTAAAGCCTGGCATGGGGCTACTTTTCCTAAATCTCTTTGTTTTGTTGAAAGTGAGTGGAAGGGGAAGTGCTCTGCTTAGAATTTTAGGTGTTATTTTCCCTTAAGGTACAAAAGCAAACATGGAAAACGTATAATAATGTTTAACCATATTCTACATTAACCAGTTAAAGATTATAAATCAAATTTTATTGGACCTGATAATATTTTTTCTGTATCTATATTTTTTCAAGTGTAATTTTAAGACTTTCCATGTAGGTCTTCATTATTGGGCCATTGATAGTTTAGGTTTTTAAAAGCCATTATTCTACTCAGAAAGCACCCATACTTCAGTCAAATTTAATTATTCTGACAACCTGTAATAGCATACCATTGACACATGAAAGCAGTTGTTTACTGGCATCTGAAATCATGGTCAGGGCAAATTTATTTGAGGGTTAGCTATATTTCTTTCTAATGTTGATATCGATATTTCCCATGTTTAATAGAAGATTCCATGTAGTAAGGGGTTCTTAATTAAACTTGTATTAATAAATGGAGAGTTGTGGAAAGAAAATTAATGCATTTATGTATGAACATTCATTTAATGGTATTATCATCATCATCATTATTATTATTTTTCTGAGACACAATCTTGCTGTCACCCAGGCTGGAGTGCAGTGGCACAATCATGGCTCACTGCAGCCTCATCCTCCTGGGCTCAAGCAATCCTCCCTCCTTAGTTTCCTGAGTAGCTGACACTATAGGTGTGTGCCACCATGCCAAGCTAATTTTTGTACTTTTGTGAGATGGGGTTTTGCCGTCTTGCCCAGGCTGATCTCACACTTCTAGCCTCAAGCAATCCACCTGCCTTGGCCTCCTGAAGTGCTGGCATTATAGGTGTGAACCACTGCACCTGGCCTGCTATTCTTTAAATAGAAAGTATGTGTACTATTTTCAAGGGTCTATCCCATCTATTATATTTACAGAATGAGAGTTTTTTTTTAATGTGCTCTCTGGAGGCAGCCCATGTTGTAGTGTGTTTCTCTGCCCACTACCAACCACCTGGGGTTTGGGGTGTGTACTTCATTCTTTCTATGATGCCATTACTGAAAGCACAAGTTCTCTTTGTCCTATTATTTAATTTCCCATAAAAGAATTATCCCAACACCACACCACATTGCAGAGTTTTTCTGAAGGCTTAGAGTAATGCAAAGAGAGTTTATCATTTTATGGATCACAAACAACTGCTATAAATAGAAATTTGTAGCCATGAAAAACTAAAGGTATTTACACTTCAATCTTACAATTCCACTTTAGGGACGTTATTCTACAGAAGTACTTGCACATATGTAACTTGTACACAGTTATTCATTACAGCATTACACAGAATTGCCAAAGACTCAGCACAAGCCACATTTTCATCCATCAAAAACTTGTTAAATAAGTCATGTTGCATCTACAAAGTGGAATAGTATGAACTATAAAGAGAGAGAACTCATTATCTACTCATATGAAAAGTTCCACAAAGCACAGTTGAAGTGAAAAAAATTGATTCAATATAGATTTATCAACATGCTACTTTTGTACAAAAGGGAAAATGACAATGTTTACACTTATTTGAAGTATCTCTAGAAGGAATCTTAAAAACGTAGAATATGGGTTACATATAGGGAGGGTGTATTAATAGCTACCAACCAAACAACTAAGAGACCGTATAGTTGTTTTAGATTGTTCTGGTTTTCAAATATATAAATGGATTACTTATTTAAAATGAAAACTCGTGTTAAACATCACTATTAAAATTCTCTGAGAATTTCTCTCTTCAGCCATGTTTTCTACCATTTCCCCTTCATCTCTCCTGTCCTAATTCTCCAGTTGTTACATCTCTTCATATCTCCTAACATCTTATTTTATAAGTACTTTACTCTTTCTTTTTCAGATTAGTTTTACGAATTTAAAATTCCGTTTTTGTTATTTTACAATATTGTATCCTTTTACCTCATTCTCATATATCTAGGATATTCTAATGGTTAAGTCCTTTCTCTTTCCCAAGTTAAAGATCCATGGGAATGTTTGGCAGGTGAAAGAGTTCTGCCAAAGTTCTGTCTTTTCTGCAGGTGAAAGAGTTCAATGACCTGGTCTTCAGAGGCAGGGAGTTCAAATATTGCTATACTCACATTATTTTCCTTGTATTTACCTTAGAAAGTAAAATTAATTCAAACAAATCCAAAAAAAAACTTATCTTTTGACTGTGAGATCTAATTTCCATTGCTTTTATCAATCTTTTCAGTAAACATATATTATTCTCTAAGTATATACCAGGTGCCTGTAAAAGACTTTTGGTAAAAAAAAAAATTCATTCCTTCATTGGCTTCCTTTTTTGGTTCATTATTAATCATTTATCAACTTGTTGGCTTAGAGTTAACCTTATTATATTACAAAATAGAGAATGTGATTTCAGGTATTACAGAAAGAAGAGGGAGAAGCAAACATCATTTGGGAAGGAGGTTGAGGAAGGCTTGCCTCGTGCTTGAACATAGATTAAAAAAAAAAAAACGTATTAACTTCATGCTTGGTGACGGAAGTGTTGCTGAAACACTAGGGGTTTGGTCTAGATCTTGCTGCTTGCCCCACAGAAAGCCAATCACTGAGACAAGTATTGACAAGAAAGAAGGTTTTAATAGGATGCTGCAGCTGAGGAGGTGGGAATTCAGTCCCAAACCCATCTCCTTGACTGACTACAACTACAGGTTTATATAGCAGGGAAAAAAATGTAACAATGTATAAGAAAACAAGAACTAGGGAGGGGGCAACGAAGTACCTGGTGCAGTGATGTAGTGGTTTCAGTTCTCTGATTCCTTTTTGAGAGGGTTGAAGATCCTTTCCTAAGGAAGGAACTCCTATAAAACAAATACAAGTTTCAAGCTTTAACAGCAGAAGGGTCAATATCTATGTTAATCTAAAAACAACTGTTATTGGGACTATTGGGTGGTTTCAGAAGGAGTATTAACTGATTTATGCATTGTATCATTACTCATATAGCAATTCTAAACCAATTATTATCATCCTTTCACTTTGAAGAAACAGGGAGTCAGAGGTGCTGTAAAGGTCACACAGCTCAGTGGCAGAGGTGAGCTTCAGACATATCCTCATACTTGAGCATGCTCTTGCCCAGAGACACTGAGATGCAAGTGGCACTGCCATAGCTTCAAGAAGACAGAAATACATTTAAATAAAAAATAATTTAAACGAAGAACATGTATTCAAACAAAAAGGGGAAAAATAACATTATCCCTCTGAGTGAGACTGTTTCCTGTAACCTCTCTAAAACTGCAATCTTTATAGAATTCACCTCCTACTCCCTCTCAGCATTTTGTTTTTTTCTTTCCTAGCTCATATTAAATATTTTCTCCTATCCTTTCTTTCACACAAGTGTGTAAAATAAAAAATATAAACTGCCACCCCTAAAGGGAATTTTGACATTGGTCAATAGGTGAGGAGCGACAATTTTGGACTCTTTGCAGTCCTCGTATATTTTCTGGACCTTTAAATAACTGTACTCTCAAAAGCAACATAAAAGCAAATACATTTTTACATTCATGATTATTAATCATAATTGATGAATTGTAACCAAACTTGAAATTCTAACTATCATAATTCATTGGAAAGTTGCCACAGAACAGCTCATTCTGCTTTCTTTTTCTTTTTCTTTCTTTCTTTCTTTTTTTTTCTTTTTTTTTTTTTGATACTAAGGCATCAGTATGTTGCCCAGGCTGGCCTTGAACTGCTGATCTGAAGTGATCATCCTACCTCAGCTTTTCAAGTGCTAGCAGCCATGAAAAACTGTAGGAAGCATAGGCAAAATACACGGATGTATAATAGGTGGAGGAAAGAGGAAGGAAAGTAGGAAGGAGAGGATGTGAACCTGGAGAAGGACATTCTCTCCAGCTAGCACTACTGAATAAAGGTTACTTTCTTTCCCTCTTCTTGGTGAAATAGAGTCAGTGTTTCTGGTTTGGTTTTTTTTTTTCCCCTGAGCCACTCTCTGACATATCCTAAAGGATAATGAACTGTGGAATATGTTGACTTCAAGTTCTTTTTTCCAAAGTAACATAAGGCACAGAATCTACAGCCTTTGAAAAAAAAATTTAGTCCTGACCTTAACTTTAAAAGCCATTAATTTATATGATAAATCTGGCAAGAAACAAGTAGCACCAAGGAAAATTGTCAGAAAAAAGTTGATTTTACCTATTGTTTCAAGAAGCACAGGTTTGTATGCATGAATCAAATGTTACTATATAAAAAATGTTCTCTAGTACAAGAAGTGCTTTGGCATTAGATGTTAGTCCATTTTTAGTTATTGTATGGCTAATGTCTTACTTTTATATCATAGATATAGAGTCCAAGGAGTGTAGTTATTAATATATATGAGTGGGCTAGGATCTTAGATCATGCCAGAATGTGTGCTGGACTAAACTTAAGATTCAGAGTAATGTATAAAAAGTGAGATTACAGTGAGTAGAATTTTTAAATACCTTGAAAATTTGATATTCATGTGCCACTTCATCTCTTTCTACTCATGTCTGACATTTTAATGTAAGTAATTATTAACAAATCAATTTTCTGTAAGTAGAACTTTTATGGTTATTTCAGATTAACTGTACTTATTCCATTGCAAAGGCTCAGTTATAGTCTGTTCTCTAATACAGATTTTAAAATGTATTTACCACTTCTTTGTTTCTTCCTCAGTAACAAGAATGATATAGTACACAGAAACTACTCAACAAACATTTGTTCAATTAGTTTATCATTGAAGCCATAGAATAAGTGAATTGCTTCAGCATTTCTGTAGTGATATATCTTAATTTCCCTCTAATTATACTTTCCTTGTGTATTTTGATCCTGATTTTGGAAGTTAGGTGTTCTTATGTCTAGTGAAAGGATTGTAAATGCACCAATAAGCACTCTGTGTCTAGCTCAAGGTTTGTAAATGCACCAATCAGCACCCTCTGTCTAGCTCAAGGTTTGTAAAAGCACCAATCAGTGCTCTGTGTCTAGCTAATCTAGTGGGGACTTGGAGAACTTTTATGTCTAGGTAAAGGATTGTAAATGCACCAATCAGCACCCTGTGTCTAGCTCAAGGTTTGTCAACGCACCAATCAGCACCTGTCCAAATGGACCAATCAGCAGGATGTGGGTGGGGCCAGATAAGGGAATAAAAGCAGGCTGCCTAAGGCAGCAGTGGCTACATGGGGTCCCCGTCCATGCTGTGGAAGCTATGTTCTTTTGCTCTTAGCAATAAATCTTGCTTCTGCTCTCTCCTTGGGTCTGCACCACCTTTATGAGCTGTAACACTCACCAGAAAGGTCTGCAGCTTCACTCCTGAAGTCAGCGAGACCACAAACCCACTGGGAGGAACAAACAGCTCCGGAGGTGCTGCCTTTATGAACTGTAACAGTCACCGCTAAGGTCTGCAGCTTCACTTCTGAAGTTAGCGAGACCACCAACCCACCAGAAGGAAGAAACTCTGGACGTGTCCAAATATCGGAAGGAACAAATTCCGAACACACCATCTTTAAGAACACTCACTGCCAGGGTCCGTGGCTTCATTCTTGAAGTCAGCGAGACCAAGAACCCACCAATTCCGGACACTGTATGCTTCAAATGAATTTTCTTGTTCCAAGTCATACTATTACTTATTTCAATCATTTTCTTCCTGTTTCTACTCTCTGTACAACCACTGTTATTCCTATCACCACGCAACGAATTCACACAAAGAGGATTCTTTTTCCTTTTTTGAGTTGTTTAGTGTTAATTTGACTCAGTCACTTCAATAACTACTGCTGTTAGAAAGTGATATTTGCACTTGGATTTTCCACTTAGCAGTTAAGAGATGATAGCACCTTTATTGAGGAAGTGTAGACTACGGCTGAGAAACTGTGAGCATGGAGAAATCATGAAAGAATTACTTCAGTGTCACAAACTTTTGGCAAATTTCCCTGTAGATACGGAGTTAAAATCAGTGGTCTTACTGTTTTGAGGGCAGGGTGACCTCTTAGCAATTGCTGATTAGGAAGCACTTAAGAAGAGTGATTCAGAGAATAGGCTTAGAAACCAATAAGTCTGCATTTGAAACCAAGCCCTGCCAAGCCCTGCAACTTATTAGCTATATGTAAAAAGGAGTTAACAAAATAAGTACACTAAAAGATGCTGGACATCATTAATCATCAGGGAAAGGCAAATCAAAACTATAATGATATACCATTTCATACCCACTAGGATGGCTGGAATAAAAATGTCATGTAACAATAAATGTTAACAAAGATTTGGAGAGATTGGAACACTTTTATGCTGCTCGTGGAAATATAAAATTGTACAATCATTTTGGAAAACAACCTAGAAGTTTCCCAAATGATTTTAAATGCAGTCACCATATGACATAGCAATTCCTCTTCTAGGTGTATACTCCAGAGAAATG
This sequence comes from Rhinopithecus bieti, assembly GCF_001698545.2. Lineage (NCBI taxonomy): Eukaryota > Metazoa > Chordata > Mammalia > Primates > Cercopithecidae > Rhinopithecus > Rhinopithecus bieti. The sequence continues at coordinate 855,417 of NW_016804242.1, forward strand.
ACAACGTGGGCACACAGAAACTTGTGTATGAATGTTTATAGCAGCCTTCTTCATAATAGCCACAAGGGGGAAACCACTCAAATGTCCATCAGTGGACAAATGCATAAACAGAATATGATATTTTCATACAATTAAATATTATTTGTCTATAAAAAGGAATGAAGTGCCAGTATACACCACAATATGGATGAATCTTGGAAACATTAAGTTAAGTGAAAGAAACCAGTCACAGAAGACCATATTCTATATGATTCCATTCGTATGAAAGCCTAGAATAGGGAAATCTATAGAGACTAAAAGTAGATTAGTGGGAAAGGGAGAAAAGAGGATAGATATAATTGTTAAATAACACTTGATTTCCTTTTGAGGTGATGAAAATGTTTTAAAATTGACTGTGGTGATGGTTGCACATACACTGAATATACTAAAAGTCACTGAATTGTAAACTTTAAGTGAGTGAATTGTATAGTATGTGAGTTATCTCATCAAAGCTGCTAAAAAATGAAATTAACATCTACCTTATACAATACTGCTGTCTGAGAGCTAAAGGAAATACTGCATGGAAATATTTAGCACTATGCCCCATAATGACACATAATAAAAATTGTCATTGCTATTATGACCTTTTATTCTTCTATGTCTGGATTCTCTCTTCTTCTATCTCTTCTACTCCTATATTTTTCTTCACATTATCTTATCCTGTGACACTTGTAGTCAGGATTTGCCCCTATTGGAACTTGTCAGTTAAAGAAATGATAGCTCATGACCCTTGTGATAATACTTTTACCCTAAGCACAAACTATATTTACTTAAATTTAAATAAGACTAATAATTAACCATATGTGGCTTCCATTGATTAAAAAGAGAAGGCAAGTTGTTTTCTAGTATATCCTTACTTTGAATGGAATGAAGACAATTTTCTGGATTTGCATTTTATTCAGTTGTAGTATATTTTCAATATACTTTTATTAAGGAAATTCTTCCAAAATTGTATGTGCAATTTTCTAATCTTTCCACTGTTCCTTTACATAGTATTTATATAGTTAATTTTAATCAAATCTATGTTGCAATTTTATAATGGCATAGCCATGCATACTTTATCTGAAAAATGTTAAAGGGAAGTAAAAATAAAATAATGACAATGGGGCCGGGTGTGGTGGCTCATGCCTGTAATCCCAGCACTTTGGGAGGCCGAGGCGGGTGGATCACAAAATCAGGAGATCAAGACCTTCCTGGCTAACACAGTGAAACCCCGTCTCTACTAAAAATACAAAAAATTAGCCAGTGTGGTGGCGGGTGCCTGTAGTTCCAGCTACTCAGGAGGCTGAGACAGGAGAATGGCCTGAACCCGGGAGGCGGAGCTTGCAGTCGGCAGAAATTGCACCACTGCACTCCAGTCTGGGAGACAGAGCGAGACTCTGTCTCAAAACAAACAAATAAATAAATAAATAAAAATAAAATAAAAATAAATAAGAATGATCAATAATTTCCAGTTAGTAAAAGAAAATTCCAGAATTAATTTTTTTTAATTGACCATCCCCAAGTATTTAAACCTTATTAAATAGTTTGGGGGAAAACTCTTTCTGTAGTTCTGTATCAATCATTTTGGTTTTTTCATGCTTAAATATCAAATATGATTTATTTGATTTTTGATTTTTATACATTTTCTATAGTACAAACTATAACATTAGCACTTTTTTATGTTATTCAAATAGTAGATGGAAAGTTTGTAGAAGAGTATTTACTATTTTAGTGGTACTAACTTATTTTAGAAGAAATAACACAATATGAAAATAAGGATTGTGTATTTTTCAGTAAGTTTATTCAATGCGGGCATTCAATCTACGTCATTTAAAGCAGTGTCCCCAACATAGAGCCTGCCACTTCCTGCCTTGATAGACAAAATTGCTCAGTCTCCAGGGCACTCTTTATGTCTGAGACTAGCTACAGCCCTAAGTAATCTTCAACATGGCCTTCTGTACAACCACTACCTGTCAGGAAGGCTTGTCAAAGCAGGTAAAACCCATGTGTCCTGCTGGATGTTAGATGAAAATGAGTCTTAGGATTTTCATTTTTTCTTTCCCAACTTGAATGACAGGGATGATTTATCTTACATCAAAACAGGAATGAGGTAACTACTTTTTCCATTTCTGATAAACTTAACCTAATAGAACCAAAGAATTCACCCACACAGCAGTGATCTCTAGGAATTTATCAACTATATTATCAAGGGGGAAGTAATCTTCCAATACACACATTTGGACTGTAAGTTTCAGATGAAGAGAACTAAGTCATTACCCTTCTAGAACTTAAAGCTACTCTACAGTACCTAATTTTCAGGCCATTTATTATAAAATAATATAGTCATTCAAATCTCTGTTCTTTGGAGCACAGTAGATAATCATGAATATATTAGAGAATTCTCTATTTAGGCATCCTAATACAAGAATATTGACTCACTTTCCTGAGTGATCAGGTACTTTTATACTATTATATTAATGAGTACACAGGCATGCCTCTCCCTCCCCAGTTTGAGTGTCATGTAGAATATTAACAACTTTTAGAAGTTGTTACATTTTTCACACATTGTGTTATTTTTATTTTTTACTTTTTTTTTTTGTTTTGAGTAGGGTCTCACTCGGTTACCCAGGCTGGAGTGCATTGGTGCAATCTCAGCTCACTGCAGCTTCAACCTCCTGGCCCCCAGAGATCCTACCACCTCAGCCTCCCTAGTAGCCAGGACCACAGATGGGCATCAACACATCCAGCTATGCTTTGCTTCCTCTCCTCTCCTCTCCTCTCCTCTCCCTCCCCTCACCTCCCCTCCCTTCCCCTCTCCTTCTGAGACAGGGGTCTCCCTATGCTGCTCAGGCTGATCTCGAACTCTTGGTCTCAAGCGATCCTCCTGCCTTGACCTCCAAATTTGCTGGGATTACAGACGTTAGCCACCTCACCTGGCCAAAAGTTGTGAGTTTTTTAAACCACAATTTAGCTTCTGGTTTTTTCTGTTGCTGTGGTATTTTGTTTCCGTTTCAGTGGAGTCATAATGTTTTGGAATGATCAAGAAAATTCTGTGTTGTCTGTGAATGGAGAGGGACCTTTCTATATTTGAAGGGCATGTAGCCATGTACTTCTGAAATAGGAGAACTAGTCACAGTGGTACTTACACAAAATTGTCAGTGAGGAAGTGATTTACTTAATATACATTACAGTGGGAACAGTTAATTTACTTCAGGACAGTATCTTACTCTTAAAAGTTAGCTTAAGGCCGGGTGCGGTGGCTCAAGCATGTAATCCCAGCACTTTGGGAGGCCGAGACGGGTGGATCACGAGGTCAGGAGATCGAGACCATCCTGGCTAACACGGTGAAACCCCGTCTCTACTAAAAAATACAAAAAACTAGCCGGGCGAGGTGGCGGGTGTCTTTAGTCCCAGCTACTCGGGAGGCTGAGGCAGGAGAATGGCGGGAACCTGGGAGGCAGAGCTTGCAGTGAGCCGAGATCCGGCCACTGCACTCCAGCCTGGGCGACAGAGCGAGACTCCGTCTCAAAAAAAAAAAAAAGTTAGCTTACCCGGTGAATCTTTTGATCAATTAAATTAGGAAACGCGACATAGATCTTCAAAGAAAAATGCTGTAATTTGTCAGAAGTTTGAATTTTATATATTTACTCAAATGGCCTTTGAACAGACTACTGTTCTATTTGTAGAATTTGTGAAGGAGATTACAAGGATTTCTAAATGATATTGTTTGTAGGAATGAAATGTCATGCAGAGCCATTTCCTAGTACATTAAATTGTACAAAAGCACAATTGCAATTTTCCAAATGATATTACTTAGTGATTTAGTAACTCTAGTCTTTGAATGCAATGTGAAAGTCCTATGGCAAATTGCTGGCTGCTAGACTTTTTGGATAGGACATTTAATTATATGGTTCACAACTTTTAAGGTCTAATCTCCATAACCACCTCAATGAATATTTCCTCCAGTACGTTTTGCATGTGAAAAAATGTAAAGAAATTCTACTTTTATCTTTCATGATGTTTGGATTCTTTTGACTTAAGAAATGACTATATGTCCAAATGGAATTTGAGATATTACTACCTTATTAAAAAGGGGGGGCGGGGAGTAGAGGCTCATTCCTGTAATCTCAGCACTTTGGGAGGCCAAGGCGGGTGGATCACCTGAGGTCGGAAGTTCGAGACTAGCCTGACCAACATGGAGAAACGCCATCTCTACTAAAAATACAAAATTAGCCGGGGATGGTGGTGCATGCCTGTAATCCCAGCTACTCGGGAGGCTGAGGCAGGAGAATCACATGAAGCTGGGAAGCGGAGGTTTAAGTGAACCCATATCGCGCCATTGCACTCCAGCCTGGGCGTCAAGAGCGCCCAGGATAATTTTTTTTTTAAGTTTTGACAAATTTGTTTGGGCTTTTCATATTGGTACCGATTGGTACTTCACTACTGGGGGGCTACATGGATCTGAAGAAAGAATAAAGTGATCTGGAAGTTACTGAGGGTTTATGGAAGGCAAAAATTGCTTATTTATTTATTTATTTATTTGATTCCTACAGAGGGCCCAATGCTGTGAATACAGAAGATTCAATGGCCGGGCGTGGTGGCTCACGCCTGTAATCCCAGCGCTTTGGGAGACCGAGATGGGCGGACCACGAGGTCAGGAGATAGAGGCCATCCTGGCTAAGATGGTGAAACCGCCTCTCTACTAAAAATACAAAAAATTAGCCGTTCGTGGTGGCGGGCGCCTGCAGTCCCAGCTACTCGGGAGTCTGAGGCAGGAGAATGGCGTGAACCCGGGAGGCGAAGCTTGCAGTGAGCGGAGATCGCGCCACTGCACTCCAGCCTGGGCGACAGAGCGAGACTCCGTCTCAAAAAAAAAAAAAAAAAAAAAGATTCAGTGATAGTAACTTGAGACTTGCTTTCAACAAGCTGTTACTTTCCTGTCTCTACCTACTTACATGTTGCCGATGGATATTATAAAATATTTTTCTAGCTTCCAAGGCATTTTTGAAGCACGGGATGAGATGATATGTAAAACCTTTTAGAATATAATAAAGCTACTTTATTATGCCAGACAAGCAAAAGTTAGGTGCCATTTTCATTGTGTGTCTTTTAGGTAAGAGTCATAATCTGACTGAAAGAGTAAAACTTTTAGTTATTTATCTTATCTCATTATCTCTTTCAAAACATTCAAAGAGAAATGTATTTTTAAGAACATGGAGACTTGGCCGGACGCGGTGGCTCAAGCCTGTAATCCCAGCACTTTGGGAGGCGGAGACGGGCGAATCACGAGGTCAGGATATCGAGAGCATCCGGGCTAACACCGTGAAACCCCGTCTCTACTAAAAAATACAGAAACAAAAACTAGCCGGGCGAGGTGGCGGGCGCCTGTAGTCCCAGCTACTAGGGAGGCTGAGGCAGGAGAATGGCATAAACCCGGGAGGCAGAGCTTGCAGAGAGCTGAGGTCAGGCCACTGCACTCCAGCCCGGGTGACAGAGCAAGACTCCATCTCAAAAACAAAAAAACAAAAAAAGAACATGGAGACTTAATGAATCATTTTTTTTCTTTTCAAAAGTCATTAATATTGAATCTTTACTTGGATATTTTGTTAATTTGGTTGTCAATATATTGTTTTTGGTTTTTTTTTTTTTT
>NW_016804242.1:862599-865960 GCF_001698545.2 Rhinopithecus bieti
TATAATTTTATTAGACATTATTCTATACAGAAAGTTAATTCTGAATTAACTTTCTGTTAACTGAATAAAATTCTGTAAGCATAATTGTTTAGCTTTTATTTGTTCATCTGTTTTTTTTTTAAAGTTACTACATCTATGGTCTGAATTTATATGTGCCCTAAAAATTCGTATGTTAAAATCCTAACCCCCAAGGTTGATAGTAGGAGAAGGTGGAGTCTCTGGGAGGTAATTAGGTCATGAGGTCAGAACCCTCATGAATGGGATTAGTGCCCTTTGTAGGCCCAAGGGAGAGTTTGTTTACCCCTACTACCACGTGAGGACACAGCTGGAAGGTGCCGTCTATGAACCAGAGAGCAAGTCCTCATCAGACACCAGATCTCTTGACACCTTGATTATGGACTTCTCAGTCTCTGGAACTGTGAAAAATAAGTTTCTGTTATTTTTAGGTTATCTAGTTTATGGTATTTTGTTGTAGCAGCCCAGACAGACTGAGACAACTACTTAAATGCTATTTTTTTCAATTTGATTTTTAAAAGCTTATTATATCGGTTTACATTTCTAGGGTATTTGCATAACTAATGGCACAGATCATTTATTTTCATCAAGATTTGTGAATGATTATAACTCTTTTGCAAGTACTAGTAAAAGTATACTTCTGTGACAAGAAAAAGAGACTTACAATTCTCCTCTGAAGGTTAACTGCAAAAGTGATGGCTTTCATATTCTTATTCCAACATAAGAACCACTTTTTAAAAGTCATTAAATCTAAAATGTATTATCTTTAAAGGTGTATGGAGAAAGATGATATGATATACGTGAAAATCATATTTATAAGTAAAGTTTTACGACCAAGCTTTTAAAGTCACAATGGACACAAATTATTTCTAGTGAAATTCAGTGTAAATGAAATTTATGTTTCCCCAGGCTTTAAGCTAGGGAATGAATCTCCACAATCACTAGTATCTTACCTGTTTCTGGTCTCTGAGCAGTCTTTTGACTACTGTTGCATATTCAGGCTCTCCCTCATGGAGAAGGAGAATGCGCTACTTCTTCATCAAGTGCACTGTCTGGAAGGCCAAATGGTATTCAATGTTTTCTCTGTTGTATGGGGCTGGGTTTAACTCCACAGATATTTTATTAAATATTGTACCTACTACATGTCAGACTCAATGTTAGGTGCTGGGGATAGAGTAGTGGATAAGACAGGCATAATCACTGCCTTTGTGGTCCTTACTGGGGTCCTAGTTGGCAGCTGAACTCATCTGTGAGATAACTGGGAGCTCCTGACAGTTCCCCATTGCCCTGTTGCCACTGTGTCTGCCCAAGTATAGTCACATTTTCAGTGGGTACACTGCTTAGGTTTTTACTCTGGGCCTCTTATTACATAATTTGCTGAGCTAGTAAAAATACATTTTCAATAAAGTATACTTTGGAACTGGCTTCTGATTTAGCACAGTAATATCAAACTCAAGTTTTGCTAATGGGAAATGTAACCTTTATACCTTGCAGAGAAGACAGTGATCTATGTAGTAAACATAAAGTATATTTTGCAGTCATTCAGCACTATATCCACCCTGTGAGTTTGCTGAAAGGCAGATTCTCAGACCCCACTTCAGACCTGCTGGGTTAGAATATCTGATAATAAGAACAGGATCGTTTTATTATTAATTTTGTTTTTGTTTTTGTTTTGAGACAGTTCTCACTCCATTGCCCAGGCTGTAGTGCAGTGATACAGTCTCGGCTCACTGCAACCTCTGTCTCCCAGGTTCAAGCGATTCTCATGCCTCAGCCTCCCAAGTAGCTGGGATTACAGGTACATGCCACTACACCCAGCTAATTTTTGTATTTTTAATAGAGACAGGATTTCACCATGTTGGCCAGGCTGGCCTCAAACTCCTGACCTCAGGTGATCCACCGCCTCAACCTGCTGGAATTACAGGCATGAGCCACCACACGCGGCTCAGAATCTATTTTTTAAAAACAAACTACAAGTAAGCTGTATGCACATATGTAAGGTAAAAATATGTTTCACTTAAAGTCTATATTTCGTAAACTTTCGATTAATTTAATCCTCATGAATTTCATGTAATTTTAATATATGGGATACGCCACCCTGGAATTTGGCATCAGGGCTGCCAAGACATGTCTGAGAACAGTCTTGGGATTCGGCTAATGACTTCACAGGAATGAACTTTCTCAATTTCTCTCATCACCATCTGCTATTCCTCTCCTCATGCTAATGGAAATGATTGTTTCCTGATGGCACACTATCCTTTCAGCTTGGTACTTTTATAGTTTCTGTTTCTTCTCTTACTCCCCTTTTTGTGTGTGGAATATTTCACCACACCCTGCATTTCATTTTTCAAGTGTAAAATTTTTTCTAACATCTGTGGAAAAAATTTTTGTATTATTGCACTTTCCCAATATTGCTATAAATTCATAATGACAGTTGTCAAGTTGTACCATATTAAAAATAGTTTGAATTTCTGTCTCTCCTTGTAAATAAGGAGTTTTCCCAGGACATGATTTGGATTCTGTTCCTCTTGTCCAGCGCATTGCATGGAACAAATGACTGTCATTCTACATGTCCACCTCAATTCAGCATTGGGGATATTGTCCACAAGGGCACAATTTCAACTTCTCTTGCTTCATTCAGGAAAGAGGATCCCAGACATGTGATGTGTTATTGTGAAATGATTTCTTCACTCTCCCATTAATGGTTTAATGAATTGTTTTCTTTGACTAATGGAGAATTCTTTTGCCCCATCAATAAGCTCTTCAAAGTCAATGTAGAGCACAGGAGGGGAAAGTCACTTCTTACACATTTCTGTGACTCATGCTTTTATTTCAGGCCTCTACTTGTAAGACTGACACTTATGCTTATAACATGCTGCCCTTACACTTTAAGGGAAGCTGGATGAGCAAAACACTTTGGCCATCTTTCAAGACATTATAAAACATACTAAGAAATCCCCAAACTTCCAGTGAATGATACTTTATCACTGTTTATAGATGCTCAACTTAAAATAAAAGGTTAATGTTGCTGTTTGTAACTGTGATCAATCAGTTAAATATGTGAAGAAAGCTAAAAATAAAAAAATGCAGATGAAACATTGCAATTTATAGCTGGAAAACATGTCCGGCCCTGTGAGACATAAAATAACTCAATAGCATGTGACTTCTATTTTTTTTACCTGTGTATAGTGAATGATTTCAGAATCTCCCTAATGAATGATGTCATGGAAAGCCTCTCCAAAGTCCTACCAATTTTAGATTATTTCTATGTTAAGGTTATAGGAAATTGAGATAAATTCTTTTTTTTTTTTTTTTTTTTTTTTTTTTTTTTTTTTTTTTTTTTTTT
>NW_016804242.1:866333-885774 GCF_001698545.2 Rhinopithecus bieti
TTTTTTTTTTTTTTTTTTTTTTTTTTGCATTTTTTAGTAGAGACGGGGTTTCGGGGTTTCACTGTGTTAGCCAGGATGGTCTCCATTTCCTGACCTCGTGATCCGCCCGTCTCGGCCTCCCAAAGTGCTGGGATTACAGGCTTAAGCCACCGCGCCCAGCCATGAGATAAATTCTATGTAGTATATAAGAAAGTATATGGGATTTTCAGTTGGATGTCCCCTGTTTATAACTGTTTAAAAATTTTTTTTGGCCAATTTCATGCTATGTGACTTAAATTACCTTAAAGTCCATTTTCTTGGCTATAAACCTGGGACAAATTATAGAGCTCTTTTTATAAGAATATTGTGTGAATTAAATAATATGATATACATAAACCTGTCAGGGTTACTCAGCTGCCTGACATTTGTGAGGAAATCTTAAGTTTGGTTGATCTTTGAGTTGCTGTGGGAAGAAACCATCTTTTGGACTCAGATCTAAGAAAGGGATGGAATCCAATGGCCTTGGGCATTATCTGAAGAGTTCCATTGCTGTGCTGAATTTTCTTACAAATGTGGTTATCATTTAGCAAGCCTTTACTTCTCAAGTAGAGTGAATTGTTCAAAGTGAAAATATTGAACTTCTTGCAACTGACCATTAGCTGCGAAGGATTTGCAAGGAAGACTGAATGCTGAACAAATGTGTATTTTCCAGAAAAACTGAAATTGACAATTGGAAGAAGTCTTGCATCTAACTCTAATTAAGGCTTTCTTTGTTTCAAAACTGGCTCTCACAATCACACGAATGTGAAATGTGTCCCTTAAAATAGTGTACGATTTTAAAGAGCTAGATTCAAATTCAGCTATGTCCTTTTAGTAATTGATAAATGGTTGTACTTCCCCATCATGTTTGTTATTCATTTTTATGGCTTAACTTAACTTAGATCTTGATTAAATATATTTAGCTTAACATAATTTACAATCCACTTATTCAGAATATGGAATTAGATTAAAAGTGCTATTATGTTTCACTTAAAGCCTGTCTTTCTTAATCCTTCCATTAATTTAATCTTCATGAATTTCATTTAGTTTGGATATTTGTCTCTATTCAAATCTCATGCTGAATTGTAATCCCCAGTGCTGGAGGTGGGGCCTGTTGGTGGGTGTTTGGGTCATGGGGTGGATCTGTCACGGCTTGGTGCTGTCTTTCGCTATAGTGAGTTCTGAGATCTGGTCATTTAAAAGTGTGTGTCACCTCCCTCCCCCACTCTCTCTCTCTCTGATTCCCACTTTCACCATTTGGTGTGTCTGCTCCTCCATTGCTTTTCACCATGATTGGAATCTTCCTAAGGTCTCCCCAGAACTGAATGCCACAATGCCTCCTGTACAGCCTGCAGAACCATGAGCCAATTAAACTTCTTTTTTATTTTAATAAATTACTCAGTGTTAGTTTTTTTTAATAGCAATGCAGGAATGGCCTAATACATTCATGTATTAAAAAAGATAATAGCATTTCACAGAGACCTTGTGTTTTCATGCTCCTGACAATCTTATAAATTCCAAAAAAGACAGGTTCACCTATTGATAGATTTAAATGACCTTCTTTCCTTTATCAACATTCTCCCTCAAATGGTGGCAATTATATTGTGTTTTCTTTCATCTTGTTAGGATCAGCATTTCCTTCTTTCCCATATTTGCATTTCTCTCCATTTTTGAATGATGTAATTAATTACATTTTAAATAGTTAAGCAGTTCTTATGTTAAAAAAAAGGAATGTTACTTCCCTTTCTTTTAATCTTCCACAACTATCTACATTTCTTCTTTATAATGACTTGTTCAGAAAAGACAAGGGCAGAGGGAAAACCAGGCCCCTCACAGGAGGAATTAGATAAGGAAAAACAGCTCAGTAAGTCTGAGATCATAAATGGATTAGCACCTCTCTTAGGCATACCTAACACTGGGGCAAAAGATTTATTTCAGGGAAAACAATTTATTTCTGATTTATATTAGAAAGAAGTGATTGATGGATTTTATGTTAAAAGAGTTTGAGAAGACCTGAATAATCTACAGTGCATCATGGGTATTATAAAATCATGTACAGGTTATAAAACTATAAATAAGATGAGCAGAACCCTTAAGATGTTACTAAGATGTGACTGAGGGTACCCAACTAATATTTGCAGCCTAAATTCAGGTTGGATGTCAGACTGCACTGAAGGTGGTCTACACAATCTTAGAGGTAATTCTCTGACAGTGACTGGTTACATAACATTACTGTTAGCTTTCTGGGCTGCATATCAAAAGGCAAACATCTAGCGTACCTACTCATAAGCTGTTTATTCTAATTTCTCTTTGACAAATTAAATAAATCACACTTCAAATTTACTGAAATGTTTATTGAAACAGTTCCTTCTAGAATTGTTCTTGAGGATTTGTGATTGTTAAGAACTATGTCTACAATAGCTTCAAGTGATTAAAGATCAGTGTAACAGCTTTCTGAGTTAGACTAGATGTGGTAAGCATGTAATATTCTTATATCATTGGTGTGCAGTAAATTCTTTTTAGAACACATTTATGTAATAGCTATAAATTTTAAGATGCTCTGGAGGTGGATAAAATGAATAAATTCCTATATTTGGGTAGTTGAACTTTTCAAAACACTGTTATAAAATAGTTTTCCCACTTAAAAAATTAGGTCTCTGTCTTTTAAATAGATCAGAAGTGTTTCTATGGCCTAATAAAAATGTTAAGGCTTTGACATAATTGTTTATGGAAGCACATTGTATTATGCTTAAGATATTAAAAAAACTCTGCAGGAATTACCCATGTGAAGGTGCTATGATATAATTTCTTTTATATTTGTATACTGGCTACTTTCAAAATGGACATGAGTTGATTTACAGTAAAAGACACATGTACAGTAAAAGACACATATGTAAGAAAAGGAGACAGCAACTGTATTTTGAGGGTAGAATTAGTGTTTCTGATATGGGGAGGTTGGGGAATGGGTCTGAGTTTCATGGCAACCAAAGCAAGAAAGATATATGGTAGGTTTTATAATTAATTTTCAAATAAAAAGAGAACCAATCTTTGAAAGAAATTTTTTCCTCATTCTATATCCTAAATTATATATGTCACATAAGATCTTATACAGGAGACATGCAGTCTATTAATTACACCTCTAAAAGAAATTCAATAGCAAACGTACACTTTTTATGTTATTATAATCAAACTCAGCAGAAATTTTTCTACAAAGGGTTAAACTAATGGCTTTTTAGCGCAACTTAATTCAAGGAGGGGACTCAGAAAATGTAGACAAGCACATAGCGAGATGTCGTATCAGACAATTTCTCCACAAATGTAACTTCTCTCAGCTGGTCTTATGATGACAGCCAGAGAAGAAAGGGCAAGACCACGCTATTGAGGGACTTAAGACAGCACCTAAACTGGTGCTGTCTCTGGTGCTGAGAGGAGATCCTCTCCCACGCCCACCTCTTTAGGGATCACTGCAATGACTCCTTAACTGGTCTGTTTATATTCTTATCTGCATCAGTCCATTTTCCACATGACTATGAGCCTCAGACCCAAGTTGGATGGGTTTTCATGTCCTGCTTACCATCGCTTAATGATCTTCCCTAGACTCCACAGTCAAAGAAGCCCTTTATGGCTCTCCCTTTCTCTCCAGTAGCACATCTCACCACTCCTCCCTACCTGTCCCTTGAAGTCGGGGTTCCAGCTACACAAAGTACTTTGTAGTTCCTAGAGAGGTGCATGCTATGCATTGTCTCCACACGTAAACTTCTTCTGCCTGGGAATACCTTATTTTATTGATTTCCTTGGCAGAGCCCTCCTCTTTGTTCCTTCAAAGATGCACACACTTCTGGAAGATGTCTGAAAGCTCTTCCACTTCTTTTCTACATAAGCCCATAACCCTCTATATCTACTTATATCATAATTGTAGCACATTATGTCTAACTGTAGTCAGTTAGACATTATCACACAAATCTGATTACTTGAGTCACTGCTTTTCTAACCAGTATCCCAAGCTAGAATATCAACTCTCTGGATATGGACTCTTTATCTTCCCTCTGTACAGCCAGGGCCCAATCAACACCCAGCACAGTATGTGCTCAGTATATGTTTGAAAACTTAACTAATCTTTATTGCTTGAATTCCTAGGAGAGTGCTAAGACAGTTTCTGTCACATAACACATGCTCAAAAAATAAAACACTAGTTGCAAGAATGGAGATTGTTGATTGAATGAGTGAAAGCATGCTGCAGAAGTAAGTCTGATATTTTGGTGTGAAAGTGGAAGATTCTAACCCATTTTCATGACAGAAGAGAGAGCTAATAAGTGAGCAGGCAAGGCCTCCAGATTCCTTAAAAACCTGAGTGTTCAGTTGAAACGCCAGAGGGGATTACAATCTGCAGAGCAAAAAAGTTATTAAGCACAAATGATCCCTGTCCTTACCCCTGCAGAATGACTTGTTTTCAGCAGCACTGATACATGTGATATTCATAAACAGATCTCTGAGCCCAATGTTTAAGAATAGCAAAATTCAGAATATGTTTGGTTTTGACACAGCACTTCTAAAATCAGGTTTTGCTGTGTTTCTTGTCCATTTAGAAATGAAAGACTGACATGCGTTTGACTCCAGAAAAAAATGTGGTTTCTCAAGACTAGGGCTTCTTACAGAAAGGAAGCTGCTTTCTGAGATGTGTCCACAACACCGGAATATTATGTTTCTATTTGGCATTCTTGGGGGAAGCCAGAGCAATTTTGAACTTGTGCTGTACATTTAAATGCCACTTATTAAATTTCACATTGACTCAACTTCCCAGGTTTATAAAATTTGAAAACAATGAAATTATATATTATATAAGAAATGGCATTTTAAATCAAAAAACCATCTGGCCGGCCCAATGTTATATTAATAATAATGTTATTATTTAATTAATTTTGGAAATACCTAGGATATACATGTAGATGACTATGTGGGTGGGAAATTGAAAAAAATATACTTTTATTTTCACGTTTTGTGCTTTATGAAAATATAAAATACAAGCTGATGTACATGTTACAAATATATGTTATTATATTAGTTGTAAGGTTATTAGTTGTAATTATATTAATTATAAAGTTAAATGTGGCCATTTATACTTATAAAAAAGTCATTTATTAATATAAATTTATTGGAAAATAATATAGAACTAGAAGATAAAACAACTTAATTGGGAAAATCAGGCATCAAATACTAAAACTAAGATTTACTGAAATACATTTTTGTCTTAAAAAAAAAAACACTCCATAATTTGTATTCTTTACTTTTATAATTTGACCATATGGAAGAAATCCAGGATTAATTGCTTTTATTTTAAATCATATTAGCAGCTTTCTGTATATTGATATTACAGCGTCAAAATAAGTTCTTGAAATTAAAAAAGCAACAACACTTTATCAGGCTTGTTACAATGGTGACATAAAGAACATTTAATAATTTTCCATGTAGGGGTGCCTTTTTCAGGTAACATTTTCTTTGTTGGAAGCATGACAGATGACTGGCTAATGGCTGGTGGGAGAGGAGAGAATGTTAAAAGTAATGCCACATGGGGAAAGAAGCATGGCAGACAGGGTTCAGCAGAAGAAAGACATGACGTAAGATTTAAATTCCAAAAGATTTGTATTGTTTTTGAATCGTTTGTTACTTTCTTGGGTTACCACACAAAATATCCATGGTCATGTGAAATAGTTCCACAAATGTCTTATTTGTACTTAAAAATGAAAATGATTTATTTTGGAGCCTAGACAGATTACATCCTTTTCTGTTATTTCTACTATGATTTTTAGGATAATTTTATGAAAATTATTTCATTTTCCTTTTATTAACCAATTGTAAGGTGGGGGGAAGTTCTAATTGTGAGACACTACAGATGATGCATTTAAATGTAGGCATATATTAAAATGATGTTACAGTGGTATGACTTGCTTAATTTGGCAAGCCCAGATTTCACTTAACTTACATTCTTGGTGACATGGTATAGGGCAGACAGCAGTTCAGAGCACACGCCATAGAGTGAAGCTGCCTTGGGTGTATGCCTAGCACAATCTGTTATAGTCTATAAAACTTTGGACAATAAACTTAGTCTTTCTGGGTCTCAAATTCATTTATAACTTTAGGATCATGTCAGTCATTTCTAAACTCACAGGGCTGTTATGAAACTAGATGTATTAATGTATGCAAAGCAGCTAGAATACTGTATGGCTCATGGTAAGTGCTATATTTTTATGATTAAATGTTAGAACTGACCTCACCTGTGCAAAGATCATTCTGGTATATTCAGAAAATTTGGGGGTGGGAAAACATCCACAACTCCTCATGTTACTTCTAAATGATGATTATACAATTTCTAAGGAGTGCCATGAAATAATAAATCACCAGTGTAGATTTAGGTCTAGGGAATAAGAAGAGGTATACTTAACAGGAAAAGAGAAAGAAGAGAAAACGAATAAAGAAAATTCGTGTGACTCTTGGAAAGAAATTAGATTCATTCAAGCAACTTAAAAGAGTGACAGAGAATGAAAAAGTAGAAAATAAACTTAATCAGAGCTGAATTATTCATTTCTCCTTTAGTGAGAGGGACTTGTGGGTGAAGAAGGGGGCTATAGACATGGAATGTACCCCTTTATTCTGTTAGTCAAAGGATCTGTTCTAGGAAGGCAGGAGCACATGGAGAAAGACTATGACATCGGAGGGAATGATGGTGAACTCTCTAATTTCCTGTGCTGGAGGGTTTCTATAGATCATCAACAGGGTGGGGAGGTGGAGCAGTGTCAAAGGACAGTTTCCCAGAATCTTGTATGTCTGCCCTAACTTGCCTTGTAGAAAGTCAAGCCCAAATGCTATAACTCCTTCTAAATAATTGCAAATTGGCTACATTTGAGAATAAAAATCCGACATTATAAAAGCAGGGAACCAGATAACGACCTAATTTTATAAGGTGAATAAATAATAAATTAGTTGTGCTGTTTTGTTGAAGCTTGGTTGTGACAGATAATCTTTATTTCTCTGGCTACCAGGAAGCATGAACAGATTTATCACATTGATTTTCTTGTATCGTGTGCATAATTACAACCCATAAATGCAAACACTCTCTGAGTGTGCTCAGCCCCAAGAACCCTTAACCATGGTGGAGAACAGTACCAAATTAGTTATCCGGGACCATATTAAGGACCTAGTCTTCAAAAATCAGGAACCACTATTGGTGGTTAAAGTCAGGCTCTGATGTGAAAAAACAGCTTAGTTAGTAAGTCCAAATAGAAGTCACCAGGTTTTTAAAAAGGAAGTTTAATTCTATTCCAATTCACTTCAGATTTTTGAAGAAAGACAGTTGATGAGTTTATCAACTAAACTACAATATCTCAGAGGTGGTACTGGTTCTAGAGTTACTCTTTATAAACACTGTAGACATTGACCTTCATTAGACATTGACCTACACTCATGCCTTTCTTTTCTCTATCCCTCCAATTCATCATGCTTTGTTGCAGAAACTGAAGTTTTCTTTAGGTAACTGCAAACTAACAGAAAGACCAAGCAAAAAGCCATTTCCTCCCCTGAAGTAAATACCCATGTCTCATGCCATTTCAGGCATTAATCCTATCTCTCAGTTTTTATGCAGTTGTTTGATATTTGATAAATAATCCACACCAATAAAGTAGTGTCTGACAATAGATTATGTTCCAATACAGGTCATCTGGAGATACAATGTCTTAACCCAAATAAATAATTCTAAACAGTGTATTTTTCATCCTATAGTAAGCTAGTAGAAAGAAAAGACTTATGCAGACATGCGCTTATGATTCATAGAGTTATTCTTCTAAGTAGTTATCAAATTATCTTGGGAAGAATCTGTACTTTGTTGGATAGCTAGTACCAGCCGGTACACGAGGTAACCACATAATTATATAATTATGTAAGCCGGATGTTTTTGAGAGTAAAGGAAAGATATTAATAATTATGTTGGACTGCTGGGCGTGGTGGCTCACGCCTGTAATCCCAGCACTTTAGGGGGCAGAGGCGGGTGGATCACAAGGTCAGGAAGTTGAGATCATCCTGGCTAACACGGTGAAACCCCGTCTCTACTAAAAATACAAAAAATTAGCCAGTTGTGGTGGCACGCCCCTGTAGTCCCAGCTACTTGGGAGGCTGAGGCAGAAGAATGGCTTGAACCTGGGAGGCAGAGGTTGCAGTGAGCCGAGATGGAGCCGCTGCATTCCAGCCTGGGCGACAGAGAGAGACTCTGTCTCAAAAAATAATAAATAAATAAATAAATAAATAAATAAATAAATAAATACAAACAATAATTATGTTGGACAACAGATGTAAACCAGGACTGTCCGAGGCAAACAGATGAAATATATGTTCACCTTCTGCCCAAATGGAAGCTAGGTATTTTTCTTATTCTGTCACTATGAATTCCTTTTCTATATTATAATTTACGGCTTAAAGAATAAAAGGTTGCTGCTGTATTTATTTATTAATTATGTCTGTGGGATGGAAGCTATATTCATAAAGCATATTGTATCAAATAATTTATGATATTTTTAGAAGACCTTGTACTTCTAAACTGGGCCTATGTTTTTCTGCTTCAAGACTTTTATAATTTTATTTTACTACAAATATACGTATACACACACACACTTGATTTTACACAGTTAAGCACCAAGAACTGGGCCTTTGGAGTCTGAAGCATCCTTGTTCAAATCTTTATCATTATCTGGCTAGGTAACTTTGGATATATGACAGTGCTGAATATTTTTTAGGCTCTCTTTCTTGTAAAGCAGTGGTAAAATACCCACTGTGTTATGAGGATTAGTTCAGAGCTGAAAACATATGGTCTTCCATAGTAACTGTTATAGCTGATAGATAGATAGATAGATAGATAGATAGATAGATAGATAGATAGTAGTTTTAATTAAGATAAAATTGTATTAGATTGAAAAATAAGTTCTATAGAAAAGCAACCACCGCATGCTTTCACTTATAAGTGGGAGCTGAATAATGAGAACACATGGACACAGGGAAGGGAACAACACATACTGGGGCCTGCCAGGGGAGTGCAAGGAAGGAGAGCATCAGGAAAAACAGCTAATGGATGCTGGGCTTAATACCTAGGTGATGGGGGGTTGATTTGTGCAGCAAATCACCATGGCATATGTTTACCTACGTAACATCCTGCACATGTACTCTGGAACAAAAATAAAATAAAGTAAGTTCTAGGTTTCAGTTATTTATAGCTTTAATAACTTCACTTTGATAGTGCCAATGTGGAAAGACATGGAGCAAGCTATATTCTTAAGATGTGTAAACCAGGAGAAGCTCCCCAACATGCTAAAAATGGTAGCAAATTTGAAACAGTAGTTTTTAAGTAAGTCACACTTGCTTGACAGATGGCTTTGGCATTGGCCATGTTTAAGTTTAAACAATCCAATTTCAACCTGGCAGAATTGAAAATATAATAATAGAGCTGGCTGAGAAAATACAACATCCTCATTACATCATGAAAAACAACCCCTTTAATTATAAAATAGATCCTTACTATTTCCTTTGAAATAGGACAAAAAGAAGTAGAGAACAACTAATTGGATTCTTGCACGTGCCTTTGTTTCTAATGTGAACAGTCGTCAAGTGGTTTCACAATTTTGCTGATGCAAAGCATTAAACGAGTTTCTTAAGTAAACTGGGGCAGCTGGGAAGGGAACTGCTGCGTACATTTATGCTCAAAGCTGGAAAACACATGATGTTCAAAATATAACGAAGTATAATTTTTCTGTCTAGTTTTGAAAAGTTTTAGGACTAATACATGAAAATTATGTTGATTCTTTTCTCCCTATGAACGTAGAGTAATAGTATTGCACTTGACCAATCTATGTGATTTTAAAGAGGGAATTGATGATTTTATGTAATAGAGCATCCTATATGCTGTGCTTACAAGAGTCTCTTAGTGATAACAGAGGTTTAACATACCAGTGCAGTGGTCCTCAAACATTAGCACGCATCAGAATGATCTGTAAGGCAATGTACTGAAACACAGTTTTTATTGAAATATTTTGCTAGAGCCAGTAGATAATTACATACAAAATAATGAAGTTGTACCCTTACCTCAATTCATATACAAAATTAACTAAAATGGATTAGACATTCAAGTATGTGAACTGAACCTAAAAAAAATTACATTTAGAATAAACTAGTGACTGTGGTTTAGATAATAGTTTCATGCATATAACACCAAAAGCATAAACAGCAAAAGACAGAATGGTTAAACAACATGAAAAATTAAACATTTGTACTTCAAAGGACACTATAAATAAAATGAAAAGACAGCCAACAGAAAGAGGCAAGTTTTTGCAAATAATATATCTAAGGGACTTGTGTTAGAATAAATAACAATTATAATTCAATAATAAAAATACATGTAACTCATTTAAAAATAAGAAAAGGACTTGAATAGACATTTCTCCAAAGAAGATACACAAATGGCCAGTAATCATATGAATACTTGACATGATTACACATCAGGGAAATGCTATTCAAAGCCACATTGAGATATCATTTTAAACCCACAAGGATGTTGAGAATCAAAAAGTCAGATAACAAGAATTGGCAGAAATATGGAGAAATTAGAACTCTCATACACTGATGGTGGAAAGTTCCTATGGAAACTACAATGGTGCAGTTTCTATGGAAAACAGTTTTGCATTTCCTCAAAAGGTTAAACACAGAATTACCATATGATTCAGCAATTTCATGTTTAGATATACACCCAGGAGAAATGAAAATATATGTCCACACAAAACTGGTACATAAATGCACCTAGCAGCATTGCTCATAATAGCCAAAAAGTTGAAACAACCTAATCATCCCTCAATCAATGAATGGCTAAATAAAATGTGGTATATCCACATGATGGAATATTATTTGACAATTAAAAGAACTGAAGTACTGATTCATGCTGAAACACACATGATCCTCCAAAATATTATGCTTAATGAAAAAAGTCAGTCACAAAAGACCACATATTGTATGGTTCCATTTATATTAACTGTCTAGAGAAGGCGAATCTGTAGAGTCAGAAAGTAGATTTGTGTTTGCTTAGGTATGGGTGGATCAAGAAATGAAGGTGTGATGGCTTAAGGCATGCAGTTTCTTTTCAAGTAATTAAAATGTTCTAAAATTAACTGTAGTGTTGGTTGTACAATTTTGTGAATATACTAAAAGTCACTGAATTTTACTCTTCAAGTGGAAAAATTGTATGGCATATTAAGTACATCTCAAGAAAGCTGTTAACAAATATGCTGAGTGCTTGAGTTCACCTCTGTTGTCTCTGCATTGGTATATACGAGAGGGAAGTTGAGAATTCACATGTCTGGCAAATTCCCAGGTTGTTAGCACAGATGCTGATCCAGAAACCATACTTTGAGAACCATTGCAGTGGTGCTTTACAGGCTTGCCTGCTTATTAGAATCACTGAGGAGCTTAGAAAAAAATCTGGATTCCTAGGACAACAGCCTTTCTGGGATGAGGCCCATGCAACTTTCTAAAGCTCTCTAGGTGATTCAAACTAATGTTCAATAAAGTTTGGAACCCCTGACAAATGGGTTAACACTAATAGTTATAGGAGGGGACAAGAGCCCTACCTCACAAGTAGGTGCTTTATACCTCTCAATATTCCAAGTAAGACATTTAGCTTTAAGTGGAAGTTAAGAAAATAAATATCAGTTCCAATACCCTACTGACAAAAAAGTTGATCTTCCAATTCTCACTGATAGCATCAAAATATCTCAAATGCATGAGAAGCAAGATTTATCTGAAAAAAAAAAAGAGAAAAATATCAAATTCAAATGAAATCCAACACATTTTAAAGGTTCTCCATATTATTTTCATTGTATCTCATGTATTTTCATAAATATCTAAGATCCTACAGAGACTTTTTCTCCCTATGTGAGTGCTTCTGCACCAGAATGTTGTCTAATTCTGCTGGTTTTTCTCCTCTTCTCATCATATAAGCAAATATATACCTCCTTCATTCTCTAACAATGACAGCAAGAAACAAAGCTGTTATTAAAAGTAATGGCAAAAATCACAATTACTTTTGAACCAACCTAATACTATCATGGTCATTATCATAATTTTCCAGATGTTCAACCCAGGTAAGTAGCACAAACAAAGGTTAGTCACGGTGTACAGGCAGGGACTCACTTGGCCTGGAAGTGGTAAGCTGGAAAGCCAGCTCGGGCAGCAACAAAATCCAATAACATGGGCATGAAGTAGGGTCTGGCACTCAGAGCTAGCATAAAGGAACAGTCAGGAAATGACATTTTGACCTGCAGACTTTGAGCAAAACTAGGGCATGAACACTGATCCACGGGAGATTCTGCCAGCCCTCTGCTCTGGTTTAAGAAGCATTTCTCTTGTGGGTTACCAGGGCCAAGCAAGACTCAGCTCTGTAGTTGCAGAGGACTGTAGTAAGAGGTCAAGTGCTGTGGAGAGTCCCCTGGTTTCCCAAAGACCCTCTTAGCCCCACCCAAACCTGAAGTTTGAGTAAAAATGAACTGGATGACTAGTTAAGATTAGATAGGAGGACCAGGATGAGAGTGTAGTTTGGCAATAAACGAAGAGGTATAGGCAGGCCTGAGTCAAGAGAAAATGTAGCAGTTTATAGCGGGGGTGTCCAATCTTCTGGCTTCCCTGGGCCACATTGGAAGAAGAACTGCTTTAGGCCACACATAAAATACACTAACACTAATGATAGCTGATCAGGTAAAAAAAAATTACAAAAAAAAAATCTCATAATGTTTTAAGAAAGTTTATGAATTTGTGTTGGGCCCTATGTGGCCCATAGGCCATGGGTTGGATAAGCTTGGATTATGGGGACAAACAGAAGTCCAGTTTTCCTGAAGTTTAGAATTCTGAGGGGTAATGGTCAGATACCCACATATGAACCTCCATTAGATAATGAACTGAGAATTGTCCTCAAGCAGTTTTCTTCTAGTCATTACATTTTATCCTGAGTGATCTATCCTTATGTCAAGTTTATAGCACTGCTTATATGCCATGATTTAATTGACAATTATACAGTGCTTTTTTCTGATTATTTCACATGTTCTCATCTCTTTAATTAATTTATAATCTAGCCGAGGATGGAAACAAATTTTCATATTTCTGCACAGAACTAATCATAAAACTGAGCATATGAGAATTAATTAAAATACTTTTTTGAGCCTTTACCTTCAGCTTCGTGTAGACTATCCTGTAGTACTTTGCACTGTGACCTCCCTATCCCTCTTCTGAGTATATTTGTTAAATAAGAGATGAGCAATTAAGCAACTTAAGCAGATGCTCTGTCTGAGGAATTGGAGCTAAGACCAAGAGACAGCCAAAATTATGAATATATGTCAGGAATTGTAGCATGTAAAGTTGGGAATGTGGTATAGGCATATCTAATAGGAAAACGGGGAAACAGTTAAAGTCCATCCAAAGAGAAAAAGAAGAGAAGATGATGAACTTGTAGTTTAATTAGTTTTGTCTACAAATGTCCCATAAGATTGAGTTAAATTATTGCCTTGGGTCTTGAACTGCTTCTTTAGCCTTGAAATAGACTCTGCCTCTTTACCCTCTCATACTCCATCTTAAAATTTGTTATTAAAAGCTAAGTTGATTTGGAAATCTTAGGAACTTTTGCCATAGGAAATGAGAAAATGGGACTAGATTACCTGGATGCTGTTTGAAATCCCAGGAAGCCATAGCCCATAATCAGTTAATAGATGGCCAAATGTGTGGATCTGAGTCATGTCTCAGACAACTCTATGAATATTTTGTCTCCATTCTGTAATGAGACTCATGAAATTTTCTCATAGTGAATACATTCAAATTCCCTTTTATGGCATCAACTCTAAGTGGAACATGGTGGGACTAATTGTTAAATCAGCTCCTTTGGTGAAGTAATAGCTGAGTCAGATCTTGGTCATGATTTGCAAACTTCACATCCTTTGTCTTCCCTCCAACAATTAAAATTTTTCCTTCCATATTTTTTCAAAAGTGAAAGTTAATATATTATCTGGAACTTTGTTATTGTATGTGATTTTGAAATTTTAACCTTATATTCATTTATTAACTTTCCCAATTTGCCAGGAACTGAGAGGATTCCTGGAATGTAGGCCTTTCAGTTTTAAAACAAGGAAGGTCCCAGAGAATACAGGACAGCTGGCAACCCCAGGACTGGAGTAGCTGTCATCCGGTCCAGGCTTTCCATTTTATAGATAAAGTAACTCACTCGTCCTAGCGCTTAAGCATCCATAGTAGAAAAGCCTGGGCTGATCTTAAGGCTCTTGATCTCTGGCTCACTGCTCCATGAATTCGTTACGTTGTATTTCTTGAGGCTAGATATGGACACCTTTGCACCCACTCATCACAGCTCCTCCCTCTACCAAATGCTTCCATAATTAATGCTCATTACATTTTTGTGGAACAGATGAAAGAAGAATATTTAAGTAAATGGATTAAATGCTGTATTGTTAGTATGTATAAGCAGAATTTTCATTATAAAACACCAAATCTATGTATAAATGGTATATGTCCATTTGAAGGTTAAAAACAAACAGATGTAACCAGTACCAGATCCATCTAGGTTTCTTGGGCCGGTACATTGTGTAGAAGAAATTTGAGGGAAATCCAGGGATTATATCACAAATTCAAATCTAGAATATTAGAAAAATACAGTTTAGAGTTGTAAGAGTCCCAGTAAAGGTGAAGTATACAAAACCCCTTTCAAATGGTTATCCAGTTTTTTCTTCAGTATTTCACTAGAAAGCTTAACTCACCAATTTCCAATGTAAAAATTCCATTTTGGGGTAATACATTGTGACATTTATTTCATAAACTGAATTAGTTTCTCTCCCTAAACTTTCCGTCCACTGACCCTTGAAGCAAAAGGTAATACATCTTATTTCTTCTCAGTATAAGACTTTAAATAGCTAAAACCACCAATTTTCATATTATTCTTAATGTTTAACTTTGTTGGTCTTTAATCCTAATTCATGGAATATTATTTTATTTTCCTTTCCAATTCTTATTTTCCTTTTTGAAACATATTCTCATGTGTGTATAATACTTTTGAAATGTGTTCCTCATACCTCATTTTAGATTTACTCTTATCTTTTCAGATACAATTTTTTTTTTGTAAAATCTAAAATGAGATAGCTGTGTTTTGTAACCACACACATTGTCGATCTGTTCAGCTTACTGTAAGGTGAAAACGTTAAGAGTTTATTAGAAGCACGAGAGCATTTACATAGATGTGTTCCCTGCCTTTCTTTTCCTTCAGTTCTCCAAAGAAGATGATCTTTTCTTCTAATTCTTTTCTAAGGAACATCTTGCTTTGTTAGACAGGCTCTTCTCGTTTTGTGATGGTGAATCAGAGAGCGGGCAGCAAGTGCCAGGGCCAGGTGGGCAGTAAGAGAAGGTTACAAAACTTGGGGACAGAAGGTGGCATTTTACAGAATATAGAGTATGAGAAGAATAAGTAGGTATTAATAGTCTTAGCAGTGGGAGTAGAGAAGTGTGTTTTAGGGAGTCAACAGTGGGAGTAGAGGAGTATGCTTTAGGGAGTGAAGGTTTGATACTGAAGCAATTGTGTGAGTGAGAACAAGTGAGTGGGGGAGGAAAAAATAAGTGGATGATAAGAGGTATTGCTGGGGAGAATTGTTTATGACATTTAAGAAATACTACTAAAGGACTTCGTTTATATTGAAATTAATGGGGACTCTATTCTTGTGATTTGGATATTACTCTAGTACTGACTCAGAAGGGTGAAGGCTTAAAAAAATTGCCTATGTATTTGCTGGGCACAGTGGCTCACGCCTGTAATCCCAGCACTGTGGGAGGCCAAGTTAGGTGGATCACCTGAGGTCAGGAGTTCAAGACCAGCCTGGCCAACATGGTGAAACCCCATCTCTACTAAAAATACAAAAATTAGCCGGGCGTGGTGGCACATACCTCTAATCCCAGCAACTCAGGAGACTGAGGCAGGAGAATCACTTGAACCTGAGAGGCAGAAGTTGTAGTGAGCCAAGATCATGACACTGTGCTGTAGCCTGGGCAACAGAGCAAGACTCTGTCTCAAAAAAAAAAAAAAAAAAAGAAAGAAAAAAAAGAATTGCCTATGTATTTAAACAATACATGCTTTACAAAGCTATAAATACTTATATTTATATCTTACACAGACAGATTAGTTTACTTGCCCAAGCTTACACTGCCTCACTGTACTTTCAGAGCAACTCAGTGTGTGAGAATATGAGACCCTGACGGTGGAGAAACTGTGCCCTGTGAATGATACTGGAGGGGTAAGTCTGGGCCCATTTCTGAGCACAAGAGCTGGCCTAGGAGGAAGCTGGCAGACCTCTGATGGGGCCCTCTTCTCTAACATCTTGGCTAGCCTTCCAGTATGGGCTCTGTGTGAAGACAAACATGTTCACATGTTCACATTCTCTCTCCTGTAAGATCCTTCCTTCCTTCTTTCCTTCCTTCTTTCCTTCCTTCCTTCCTTCCTTCCTTCCTTCCTTCCTTCCTTCCTTCCTTCCTTCCTTCCTTCCATTATTTATTTTTTGAGCGAGAGTCTTGCTCTATGTCCCAGGCTGGAGTGCAATGGCGCCATCTAGGCTCACTGCAAGCTCCGCCTCCTGGGTTCAAGTGATTCTCCTGCCTCAGCTGGGATTACAGGCACCTGTAATAATTAATAATTACAGAAATTATTAATGTTTGAAATCTTTTATCTGTGAAGACCGTCCTCTTTTCCTTTCTTCCTTTCACTTTTCAAAGCCTCTTGAAGTTGATGAGAATTCAAAGCTATGGTTTATACATAGACTAAGCATAAAATGTTATATGTGAACAAGGTATGAAGATGTGAAATAGGTATAAACATATGTGAAGTAGGTATAAAGATGATATATACTACATGACATGTAAATTAGTAAAATGATGAGTACAGTGGTTTTCATCAAGTGCTTGAAGGCATTTCTCTGAAAGGAAGGGGAAAAATTGGCAAGCTGATTTCATCTTGAAAAAGCTTTCTAAGAAGAAGTTTTACTCACAGAGATGTGAAGAGATTACAGAAGCACATGAACTATGTCTGACCTTACCTTCCATTACTGCCTAAGTTACTGACTTTTGGTTGACCAGTGGGTCACTATGGGAGAAGAAAAGCACTGACGGAAGGGCCAGGGGTCATTCTTCTGATATTTTGCTTGCATGTTAAACTAATATCTAAACTGACTTTGCACAGAAACAGAGTAGGGTCCTCTGAACTCTATGTTTATAAGTTCTTAATTTAGAACCCATGCTTTGCAAAAGTCTTGTGGAATAATTTTTTTTTGCTGTTCCCTATATTTGTCACACTGGTTTTTTGTAAAGAAAATTATTTTATCTAGTGAAAGTTATTTTAAATGAGTATTAGAAGACCTGAAAAAAGTGAGGTGTGGATGTGTGTGGGAAGTTCACTTTTTAAATGAAGAAAACAGAGAAAACAAAAATGCTATAAGAGAGGCTATATTTATGGTTGGTATTTGTTGTTGTTGTTTATTTTACAGAAACAGAGGCTCATTCTCAGATTGGGAGAGATGGAAGGATTTTCCTTTTCTGATTTTGAGGTTAAATAGATAACAATGCAAATAAATAATAATGACACTAACCAGGGATTTTGAGGGAATGAGACAATTAAGGCTTCAGCAGTAGAGTTTCAAAAGGACTCAAGAAATAGATAATTACAAAGTTTTGCTGACAAAGGAACATCAAATTAGAGAGTATTTGTCTGGCAGTCATTCATTCACTCGTTCATTCACCTATCCAGCTCCTTTTAAAAGCCAGTCCTGGTCAAACCTTCCTTATTCTACACGGGAGGAAATCAAGTTACCAAGAAGTCAACTACCAGTGTAACATATATGCATTTAAAGTTTAAAAAACTGTGTCAATTATTGTACAATTTTGAATTCAGTTATGTATTATTATCGCCTCAGATTTAAAGATGAAGAAACCAAAGTTCACAAGACTAGTGAGCTGACTGAAATAATACAGCTGCTAAGAAAAAAAGCTGAGATTAAACTTAGGATTAATGACACCACTCACTTCTTTATCATTTATTAACTTTTCGTTGTGGGTTTACTACATGTCAAAGCACAGAACGTACAAAGATAAGTAAAATGCATTTCCCACCTTCAAGAAGCTGAACGGAGTTAAGGAACAGTTAACAGAAAATATCACTTAGTGTGATAAATTGTACCACAGAGCTAGATTGTGTTTTGGAGGACAAAGGATGGATGGCTACTTTTCATCAAGAGGCCAGGAAACGATTCCCAGAAATGGAAGTGACAACTCCACCAAGACATGAAGGTTGAGCAAGAGATATCTAGTTTGCATGTGAGGGGAGGGATGTGGAGTATCTGTGAGTGACTGTTGGACAGTGTTCAGGCAGACGGACTAGCACATGGAAAGGGCTGGAAGCAAGTGAGAACAAGGCCCAACTTGTGAGGAAGACAGGGACTTGAGACGATCCAATATGGCTGGAGCATAGAGTTGGAGGTGAGAAGATTTAAAAGATATGGCTTAAGGTAATTGGAGTCCTTGAATTTTATTGAGACCCTTAACCCATGCTAGAAAGTTTTGTCATTATTCTATATGCAGATGATTAAAAATGGAAACATTTTAAACACGGGGTGATATGATAAGAATATATTACTGAGATCTCTTGTGATGTGGCACTGAAAATTGATCATGTAGCTGGTTATCACAGAACCTTAGCTAGACCATAACATAGTTATAAGAATCAGAAAATTGCAGAGATATAAAAGAAAATTAGATTATCAAAATGGCATGACAGTAAGATTGATCTGTTAGGGAAAGCATAGGAAAAGAATCAAGGTTAACAATTTTCTGAGTAGGAGAATCAAATATTTTCTGAATTGGTCTATCTCTTCATTCCTATGTGCCCTCCTGATCCAAGCTACCTCCACCTATCTCTGGACTTCTGTAGGAATAGCTTCCTGTTTGGTCTCCTTATACCACTTTTCCTTCTGTTTAATCTTTTCACTTTAGTCAGAGTGACCTTTTAAAAACATCCGATCAGGGCCGGGCGCGGTGGCTCAAGCCTGTAATCCCAGCACTTTGGGAGGCCGAGACGGGCGGATCACGAGGTCAGGAGATCGAGACCATCCTAGCTAACCCAGTGAAACCCCGTCTCTACTAAAAAAAATACAAAAAACTAACTAGGCGAGGTGGCAGGCGCCTGTGGTCCCAGCTACTTGGGAGGCTGAGGCAGGAGAATGGCGTAAACCCGGGAGGCGGAGCTTGCAGTGAGCCGAGATCACGCCACTGCACTCCAGCCCGGGAGACAGAGCAAGACTCCATCTCAAAAAAA
>NW_016804242.1:888069-893512 GCF_001698545.2 Rhinopithecus bieti
AAAAAAAAAAAAAAAAAAAAAAAAAAAATCTGATCTGAACTTACCGGTACCTCTTCATGACTCTTCAATGGATTCCTTTTGTCCTTAATTTAAAGACCAAATTCTTTAAAAGCCTTGCAAAGTTAAGCACAGTATCTCTCCAGATTAAATACCAATTATCTCCTTCCCTGTCTCTCACTTAATATGCTTTAGCCAGAAAAACTCTCCTTCAATTGCTAAAATATGCCACAGGTTGTCCAACCTTAATCTAGTTGTAGCAGTGCAGTTTGGAAGGAAAATACGTCAATGGCTCTTGGCTTTTGAGTCTTCAATTCTTTCTAGTCTTCATTGAAATCTCTACCAAACTGATGTTTACTTGCGTCGGGCTTTTGCGTGACACCCTTGACTTTTAGATTTTTAAACACTGTTGGCTTCCTGGTAAGAAGTGAGATGGCAGGACCTCAGATGATCTCATGCACGTCGGCAATAGAGAAACTATTAAATGATATTCATCTAATTTAAAGACAAAGATCTAGGCTCTTTAGCTCATCATATCTGAGAAGTTTCAAGATTCTTCAAATTATAGGGAAACTGCTTGTCACCATTAGTATAATTAAGCTATGAAATCTGAAAACAAAATTCAGTTTTGGTTAACCTCATAATATTTTCTGAAGTAATAAAACATATTCTTCTCCAATCAATCACCTTTCCCTCCCCTCTTTTTACACTTACGAATACTTCTTGCTCAGAGGTCTAGTTTTCCTTTTATTTATTTATTTATTTATTTTTATTTTTTTAAGATGGAGTCTTGCTCTACCGCCCAGGCTGGAGTACAGTGGTGGGATCTTGGCTCACTGCAAGCTCCGCCTCCAGGGTTCACGCCATTCTCCTGCCTCAGCCTCCCGAGTAGCTGGGACTACAGGCGCCCGCCACCACGCCCGGTTAATTTTTTGTGCTTTTTTTTAGTAGAGACGGGGTTTCACCATATTAGCCAGGATGGTCTCGATCTCCTGACCTCGCGATCCGCCCGCCTCGGCCTCCCAAAGTGCTGGGATTACAGGCGTGAGCCACTGCGCCCAGCCTCAGAGGTCTAGTTTTTCTATAACAAGAATCAGTATGTGCAACATTGAATCCCACTAATCAGAAAAATAATAAAAGGATGAATACATCAGGGTCCATATTTTGGCATTATGTAAGGAGATACAGTCATCCCTCTATGTACTCGGGGGATTGGTTCCAGGATTACTGCATGTACTAAAATTCTCCCATACTCAAGTTGGCTTCCTTACATAATCCTATTTTGACTAAATTGACATATCTGGTCAATTTGCATCCATGGAATAATAGCCGTAATATTTATGGAAACTTTCACTAAATCCGAAAACACTAAATTGACATGTAAATAACAAGTCAAGCATCCTTTTGTACCACCAAAAAATGTGGCTTGAGGAAGATAAAAATCTTTTAAATTTTATGCTGTTTAAGATGGCAAATAGAAAGTAATATTTTAGAATAAAATCCTTAAAAGTAAGGGAAAAAAATCATAGAAAGCATCTTATTTGCCAATATTCCTTGGAAAACTTATTTGATAATCTGAGTTAGTAGTAAGTGTCCAGAAAGATTTTATTTTTCATGAAATCTTGTTTTCCTTCATGTACATTAATACTCCATGTACAGTATTAAATAGCATCTCCATGCTCTGATTATATATTCAGTCTGCTGATTTCAGAACCAAAAATTTTAAAAATATCTTCCCTTGGCATTTTCTCCCTGAAGTTTATTATTTCTTCTCTCTTCCACTTTCTTCATTTATATGTTTTTCCTTGGCTTGGCTTCCTGGCAAATTCCTTTTCCTTGCTTTTTGCCTCATCTGGTCTTATTTGAGATAAAATAATAGTCCTCCTGGAGCAAATGGTAAAATTGTATTAAGATGTAGGATTTGGACAAAAGCCTACAATAAAAAACAGCCTACCACATATTAATAGCAAAGGGTAATATGACACATTTATTTTCCACGAGGAGTGCTTTGTTATTCTATTTTTATCAGTTCAGTAATCTGTGATGATAAATAGGGTAATTATATTAAAATGATCACTGATTGGTAGTACTCTCTACTCAACCTCACCATCTTCCTCCCTCACCCATTGCTTTTTTCCCAAAAGACTTGCAATGGGGTTTAGATTACTTAGAAGCACATTATTTAGCTTCAAGGATATAGATAGGAAAAGATCGAAAATCCCTACACTTCTGGAGTTTAAAAGTGTCACACCTTCACTACATGAAGTGATATTGTTTAGACTCCTGTGTTATATTAATGAGGAAAAAAAGAGAAATTTTGATATGAAACTTTCTGGGTAAACTACTGTGATGTGATAAGCATGAAGTTTCCACAAGTTCATCCTCCAAGGATCATAAGGTGAGGGTGGCATGGAGATACGTGAAGATGCTCATATAGGATTTATTCCATCTGGACATGCTCGTACCTTTGCCTTTTTGGCTATCACCCTTTCCCACACCCTCTTCCTGGGTTTTGGTTGGTAAATTCTTTCTCTTTTTAAAAGTAAATATTATTTAATTTTGAAATATTCTTTTAAAAAATCTTTTATTTTTCATTTGGGGTAACATGTGCAGGTTTGTTACATAGGTAAACTTGTGTCACAGGGGTTTGTTGTACAGATTATTTTTCATCACCCCGGTACTAGGTCTGGTACCCAATAGTTGCTTTTTCTGCACTTCTCCCTCCTCCCACCATCCACCCTCAAGTAGGCCACAGTGTCTGTTGTTCCCTTCTTTGTGTTCATGTATTGTCATCATTTAGCTCCACTGATGAATGAGAACATGCAGTATTTGATTTTCTGTTCCTGCGTTAGTTTGCTAAGGGTAATGGGCTCCAACTCCTTTCATATTTCTGTAAAGGACATAATCTTGTTCTTTTTTATGGATGCATAGTATTCCATCGTTTGTATGTACCTCATTTTCTTCATCCAGTCTACCACTGATCAGCATTTAGGTTGATTCCATGTCTTTGCTATTGTGAAGAGTGCTGCAATGAACATACACATGCATGTGTCTTTACAATATAACAACTTATGTTCTTTTGGGTAGATACTCAGTAATGGGATTGCTGGATCAAATGGTCTTTCTGTTTTTAGCTATTTGAGGAATTGCCACACTGCTTTCCAGAATGGCTGAACTAGGTAAATTCTTCATCTTCAAGAGTTCTATGGTTTGAATGTTCCCTCCAAAACTCATTGAAATGCAATTGCCATTGTAACAGTGTTAGGTGATGGAACCTTTAAAAGGTGGTTAAGTCATGAGGGAATCTGTTCCCATGAACGGATTAATACTGTTATCTTGGGAGTGAGTTTGTTATAAAAACGAACTCTCTCCCATGCAGTCTCTTTCCATGTCATGTCCTCTGCCAGGTCCTGATGCAGCAAGAAGACCCTCACATGATGCTGCCAACTTAATATTGTAATTCCCAGCCTCCAAAACTGTAAAAAAAAAAATCTCTTTTATTCATAAATTACCCCATCTGCTATAGCAGTGGAAAGTGGACTAAGACAGAGAACTACAACAAAGACTTCAGAGATCCCTTCCCTGACAAATTCCTTTCAATCCAAGTAGGCACCCTTACGGGGTGTATTTTATCCTTAATGTCATACCATGTTGTGCATACTTTATTACTGCTCTTACTCATTGCTTTCCTTGCCTGACTTCTGAGTTATGTGAGGATAGGGAAAATGTATTTCAAGCATATGTCTTCAGGTACCTCAGACCCAATTTGTGCTTAAAAATTATGTTGACTAAATGAATGATGAAATATATACTTATGAGGGAAGGCATAAAGAAAAGAAGCTGCACTTAAAAGTTATTTCTGAGTTATTTGACGAAAGAGTATCATTTGACATAATGTTACTAACTGGTATGTTTTTCATACGTGTTTTTTTTTTAAAGTTGAAAAATTGAGATGTTATGTAGATTATATTGCCTTTTTTGGAAAGGAGGTGTTAAGACAATGTAAGTGAAAGGAACAATAGCTTTAAATTTTATGAAAACAAAGTCTAGGGATTAGCAACATGCCTCAATGCTGTATTGCTACAGTGTCTTTGGCTTTTGAAATCATATTTCCAGCCATTTGATTCCAAGATACTTTACACTCATGATCTTATATAGGGGGTTCTTTTTCAGGTGCTTTATATACTTCTAATTGACCTCCACTGTCCTCAGTGCAGAAAAACTGAAGTCAGGGATACATAATGGTCCAATTCCAATGAGAGGGGTCATAATTTAGTCTAGAGAGCCTGATCCTGGTGTCTTCTCAGTGTTAGTGGTCGTGGGTATTACGTATAACTGTGTTGTGATAAAAACAAGACTGTGGAACCATTGAATTAATTAGACAAGAGTATAACTAGAAATGAAAGCTCTTCAGTTTTGTAACTGCTAATGGTAGAAAATGAGGTACAATATATACACACCAAGCTTTGATGAGCTCTGCTTTTGATTAATTAGCAGACTGTGAAGTCTTCTGTAATGTGACAGCTATTCTATTGATCCCCCTAATTAGGAACTATGAAAGTAAAAGGGACTCTTCTTCACTTTGATGACTGAATCCACTTGAATCGTCCAAACTGCTCCGATGGCTGCACTGAATAATATTGGCCATGTTACATGTGTTATTCAGTATGTGTATATACATTCATGTGAGGTATGCCTATTCAAATTTTTATTTTACTTTTATTTGGATATTAGGTAGAGACAAATAGGGTGAAATTACTGGGAAGGGGCAATCACCTTAAAGTTACTTTAAATGCCCCATCAAATGCCATGCAAAGAGCAGATTTTAATTATTTATCACTGTTGACAACACATTTGACTTACACATTTGTTCACTGAATGCTTATTCCAGCATGAGGCACTGTGAAAAAGACTGACATGTACTAAAATTTGCAATAGCTGGGTATGTGATATTTCTCAAGCAAATCTATGCTGTAGTAAGAGTTCACATAATTGTATGTACTCTTTTAGCCTCAATACAAGACATAGAGAAATAATAAAAGAAAACATGGGGAGTCACAAGTTAACCATGTGTGACAGTAAAGGTCTGTCTTTTTGCAAAGGTAGCAACATCAGGTGCTAGAAAAAAGCGATGAGAAGTAATCTAGCTGGGAGAGTTCTCAACCAAACATGGGATCTGTTCTACATGAGGATAACTGTGAGCCTCAGCCTGCCATGTGGTGTTGATTATCCTTAGGCAGGAGCGCCAGAAGTTCTGTAATTATTTCCATTTTGGAAAGGTGGAACTCAAGGTAGAAAAGGGAGTTCAAAGTGATGGGCAGCTATGAATGTCTGTGTCTTCCCATAAACCTCTGGATAACTTTCCTTCCCTCCCTTCCTTCCTTCCTTCCTTCCTTTCTTCCTTCCTTCCTTCCTTCCTTCCTTCCTTCCTTCCTTCCTTCCTTCC
>NW_016804242.1:893795-911223 GCF_001698545.2 Rhinopithecus bieti
TAACTGCAAATACCCCATTTGTTACTTTAAAGACTTAAGAAAGTGTTGGCCTAGCAGTTCTGACAAGGTAGAGACTATTAATTCAATTTCTGTCTTACACCCACTTGAGAGTAAGTAATGTTTTATTCTCTTCAGTGAATAATATTTTCTCATATATATTTTTAAATGTATAAATGAAATGCCAGGCTGCTTTGAATCAGTGGCAAAGAAATTTTAGATACAGAATTTTTAAAAAAGCTCTAAAATCTGGCAAATTGGTTGAAGGAAAATATAAATTCCCCCTTTTAAAATAAAATATCACCAGTTTATGTAGACAATATGGAATTTAATATAGTTTTCAATATAGTAGCTTCTTAAAATTTTAGACAGAGAAAACATGGTAAACTATAAAAATATAAGACCTTTCCTTTCTTTTCTTCTTCTTTTTTGTTGCTCAAAAGTAAAAATATATCATTATCAAGCTGGGGACAGGGTCATATTAATTATTAATTTGTATCCTGCTATGGGTAAGCTGTACAATTTTACAGAAACTACATATCAGGAATAAAATATTGTGTGCTATTCAATGTGATAGTAGGATACAATACTTTCAGTGTACAAAGCTAGAAATTTCTCAAGACTATATATAACAACATTTGGTGCTGTTTAAATTATGAATAATGAAGAAGGAGTCAAGTTTTGTTAACAAAATAAGCAACCAAGTCTCCTTTGAGAAATATTTTTTATTTATAAAAATTCACTTTCCTCTCTTCCTTTAACAATTATATCCATGGCAAGACTTCTGAACATTTTAAATATGGTTCTTTTGAATATTTATTTGAAACTATAATCTAAGCGAAGACAATGTACCCTAAATTATTGCTGATGACTTATTTCCCCCAGTTGGAGGGACTCTATTCAGAGAAATAGCAAATGGGTTTTGAAAATCACCCTCTATTTCCAAGTAGAGCAACTAAGCAGAACAAAGCTCAGATGTGAAGCCAGCAGTCACTGAAACCCAGAGCACTGGCTCTGTTCAGGAGTGTCTGCTTCTTCATGCTCTAGGATTTCCTCCTTCTGCAGCCACACCCAAGACTATTTTCCAGGGAGCCAGGATGCATGTGTGAGCTCCACCTTTGACCCTATCCTGACTCTCTTCCTCTTCTTTCTCCCTCCTGCAATTGCTAGAGGGATTGTGCTTATGACCTGATTCTTTCCGTCCCCTCCTCCTCCTCCTCCTCTTCCTCCTCCTCCTCCTCCTTTTCCTCTCCCTCTCACTCCTCCTCCCTCTCCTCCTCCTCCTCTCCATCTTCCTCCTCTCCCTCCCTCCTCCTCTCCCTCATCTTCCTATCCCTCCTCCTCTCCCTCCTCCTCCTCCTTCTCCTCCTCCTTCTTCCTCTTTGCTGGGTCCTCTACTTCATCATGGCAAGTAGCCCAGGTCTTGGGGAGTAGGGAGCTTTTGCCTCTCTTTGAGCTTCTGGACTTAGATTTCTGACAGCTGCCCCACTACCCAACCCTAGCACATACAAATTAGTTATCCTTTCTCTTTTTAATCTGGTCTGTGTGGTGAGGAGAAGGTAGCTGTTCTGCACTGCCTAGGTGTTAACTGACAGAGTAAATTGCTTTTGTTTCTGTTCGTGTTTTCATGAAACACAAAAACTTTTAGACGAGGGGACTTTATATGGATATGAATTTGGACAGTGTTTCTGAGCACCACCACCTTGTCCCAGAGCAGTGTTTAATAATCCATAGCCTCTATGTTTTTATGGGACCCATAGTTAGATATGTGGTTGACTCAGATGATTCTTCCTCTGATCTTTAGTCTATTAAATTTGATAACAGCCAGAACCATGTTCTGAACTTCAAAACAATGATAAAAGAGAATAATTTGGGTTGACAACACTTCTCGTTCCATACGAGATTAATGTTAATATTTTTCCGTATCGTGAGAATATGTAGACAACATACCTATTCAGTTAATTTCTAAGCAAGACCCTTGAGAAAGATTTACTGTCTGTCCTTGCTAGTGGAGGGCCAGGACATCTGAGGCACCATTTTAAGCTGGGGGGCTCCCACTAATTTAGCTCACTGATGAGCTAAATTAGTGAAGGGATTCATCTCTGCCAGCTAGTGCTTTGCACATATGTAACAGGTTTTGGGAGTGGTTTGCATGGTGTACATGTGGGTCAGTCTCCTAATACCCAATTTTTGTGTCGCAAATACAATTCATGTTGTTTTAGAACTCTGAATGCAGGAAAGATAAGAGTGAATTTGTCTAAGGCTGATCTCCTGAAAGCTGATCTCTTAGAAAGAAATGCTTTTTGCAAAGTACCATGGAAAGCAGTTATGATTTCATGTTTCTGGTACTAGTAAGCCACTGAACTTGGAATCCAGCTTCCCCATCATGCCAAGGCAGGGGCCAGTGCATTCCTGACCAGAATCTTGGTATGATGAATCCTATGCCTTGTAGTTGTAATTTTTAGGCTTGGATGTCTGATTATATAAAGACCTAGTATTTGGCCCTGCAGAGCTGGACACAAGATTCTGCCATGTCACACAAGTCTTAAAAACCCCTCAGCACCACACATCTGGGGTGCATCTGGCTTCCAGAATCAGTTGTCTGGTCCTGTGAGATGGCTGTGCATTGCCCAGAATGTGATGGGGCAAGGGTGACAGGGTTACCTGCTACTGATCCTGAATCCATAAGCTTTCTCTGGTAAACACTGCTCCAGAAGTCAGATATATGCCCTGTTTGGCTGATTCCCTTCTTTGTACAATGATATTCGGGTTGCTTTACCTCTTTGTTGTGTAAGATGTTGCTGAGCTAAATTCAAATGGTGAATAGTTTCTTGAAAATGAAGCAATTTGTTCAGTTCTTTCTCCAGGTGGTTAAGTGCCATTGAACTCAACCTATATGATACAGAATGTACTGGGTTTGTCTTAACGGTAATAACAGATCTTGCTTTTAGTCTTGAGGGGAAAATATGACCTATTCCTTAATAATGATAATGAAAGATATATGTAGTAGGGGAAAATCTAAAAGGTATTATGAGAGTCATAGAGGGAAAAGAAATTACTTTTATTAGCAGTTTCTAATGAGGCTTTTTGATGGCTTTAAGGATGTATACAATTTATGTTCTTAAAGACCAACTAAATGTCGTTCTACCTGGGAGTGGGAAAGCAGAGGGAAATAAAGTAGAAAATGAGCTAGGCTGGAGTGGATGCTTATGGGACACATAGGAGAAAATTGATTTTGTAAGACAAGTAGCATCAAGACCATAGATTGCCTTGGATGACCAGCTAAATAATTTAAACTTCATTAGAATTAGTCTCCAGGAAGATTAATCTGGCAGTGATGTGTAAAGATTTTGGCTTAGGAAGATATGTTCCAAGGCTGACACAATCCAGGTGAAAGGTAGCAACTTGTCAAGCCTCTTGGTTTGAACAGAGGAAAGCACTAACAGGGATCTAAAAGAAAACTACATGGAGGTATAGGAGAGGCATTGTTTGTCATAGTGAGGGAAATATATGAATTTAACAATTTAACAGGACTGCATAATAGTGGCCATTATGAGAGTTAATTCTACAAGGAGTATGAATACACTGCATACTAACAGTGTGCCTTGGTGAGCTGTCCTGACTTTGTGCTTATATAACTTGAATTTATGGTATTGAAAATTTACGTAAATAAATGGGTCAATAAACTTGGTTGGACCCCCAGTCCCAGTCCCAATGCTTAGGCACTCATTGCAAAATGACATCTGCCTTTGCAATCTTACTTATTATTATGAGTCTAGTTGCTTCCAAAAGTAATTTGATACACTTATGATTAAAGACAAACACATGATTAAAATCAAGGTAAAGGCTCGAAGTCACTGTGATTCAGAACAAAATTTCTCTCTGTGTTTTCAGGTATCCAAGACAAACATTGTTATGATAAATTATAGACTTGTTAACAAATTGTTTGACAATTTTTTTTTTCTGGTTCTTAGTGCTATGAGAAATGTACTGCCCATGGAAAAGGCATCTTTGAACAAAAATGGACAGTACTCTCAATCTAAGTTTCTCTAGAATGTAAAATGACTTTTCATGTAGTTACTTCACATGATAATCCTTAATGAAAATCAGGGAAGAAAAGTGAATTATAATTCTGCAAAGTGACTTCTGTGAGAAATCAGAGTAAATAGTTCGTATATAAGTTTTTGGTGCTATGATTTGGTAAATGAATGAAGCTTAAGGATACTAGAAATGTTGTCAAAATGTGATTCTCACTAGCATTGCTTATAATACATGATACAAATAAGGACTTCAGTCCTATTCAATTTGAATCTCTGAAATCTCACATATACATATACACATTTTCTTTCTTCCTTCCTTCCTTCCTTCCTTCCTTCCTTCCTTCCTTCCTTCTTTCTTTCTTTCTTTCTTTCTTTCTTTCTTTCTTTCTTTCTTTCTTTCTTTCTTTCTTTCTTGAAACGGAGTCTTGCTCTGTCACCCAGGCTGGAGGGCAATGGCACAATCTTGTCTTACTGCAACCTCAACCTCTCGGGTTCAAGTGATTCTCCTGCCTCAGCCTCCCGAGTAGCTGGGATTACAGGGGCCCACCACCATGCCCAGCTAATTTTTTGTATTTTTAGTAGAGAAGGGGTTTCACCATCTTGTCCAGGCTGGTCTCGAACTCCTGACCTCGTGATCCACGCGCCTCGGACTCTGAAAGTGCTGGAATTATAGGCGTGAGCCACTGCGCCCGGCCACATATACTCATTTTCAATATGACCCCCAGTGATGTGTGTGTGTGTGTGTGTTTGTGTGTATTTTGCATATTAACATTTAAGAGCGGCTGATCTTGAGAAATAATTGAACAGCTTTTCTCTTAATCTCTCTTGAATATGTATTCTCTCAACTGAGATTTTGACAGAAGCTATGAAATAGTGGGTCTATTAAAAACTAACAAGTTTCTAGAATTCAGATGCTCTCCACTGTTGACCACAAGGAGATCTGTACGCTTTGAGTGTCAGATATATAGATGGCAAAGCTGGCCTGCTTTGTTTGCTTGCTCAAGTGCATACCATCTTTCTACTACTGACCATTGACCTCTGGGGTTTCTTACTATAACCTCTCAGACTTCTCAGCTAGAGGTGCTATGGAAATAAAAGAAATATGTCTTATCTTTAATTACTGTATTATTAAAATTTGGGAGCATACGAGGTTTCAAAGAGAAGAAGAAAGGTAACTTAACCTAAAATATTTCAAAGAGAGGCTTTACATTTGAAACGCTTATTTTCTTATGACATATAATAGCAGTTGGTAACATGAGCAATGTCATGTACACATTACTGATAGATAATTCAGTCCTTCTCAAAAAATATATAGATGAGTTTGTTGATAATTATTAAATATTTAAAATATTTTTAAGTGAAATTTGCATAGAAGGCTTTTTTTTTCCTGTTAATTTTAGCCTCTTATTAGAGACTACTGCCCTACTTTCCTGCCCTTGGTAGCTCTAGACAACCTGGCAGGATCTTTGCATGAAACCCAAAGAGAAAGCAGCCTGTGCCAGATTCCCTGCTGCCTGCATTCAAAAGTTATCAGCTTTCCAGAAGAGTTAAGGGCATTGAAGTCCCCCCCTCTGAAAACCATGTTATGGCTGAGGTCAGCTTTAACTTGTTCCTAGCTGAGAGAGAACAAGAGGCTTTCATCACACCATCCTGGATTTTACAGACAGGAAATGTTTAGAAGTATTAGAGACTTGTATTTTCTGTTACAATTAGGGACAATATTTAGCTTTAATTATTTTCTTGCCACTTTCGTTCAACTTGGTTTCTCATATGTCTAGGCATTGCTCAAAATCACTATTTATTGTTTGAACAGAAATATCCCAACATGTCTCATAAAATTTAGCTTTGATTTGATCTGTCTAGAGATTCTGAATATAAAGATGCCTTTCTGTTTCTTTGCAAAAATCATTATTTAAATGAGCACAGTGTTTAGGAAATCTGTATATAATTTCTGACTTGGTTAGAATCTCACATGCAAAACTGTCTTTTGTTTCCCTAGTAACACAAAGATAATATTTTAGTGGTCTAAAATAATTATTGATGCTCCAGTGAGCAATTAACTCTGTGGCATGAATAGTATCAGGCTCAATAAATGTTATAAAATAGTATTTTTCTTCCATGAATTACAATTCATCAGATACATCAAGCTTCTTGTTTTTGCACATGTTGGTAGCAGTAGCATGTAAGATACTTTTTCTTTGGAAAGATGTACTATTTCTTTTTTCTGAGAATGATGGGAGCTGTCATTTATTTTCTTGGATATTCACTCTAAAGCCCTCCCTGGTGCTCACATGTTTTCATGCTGAATACACAGGTTTAAAGGCTGCACTGTCTCTGTTTTAAAGTTTCAATTTATATTGTAGTCATATATAATTGATAATGTTTTTTGTAAAGTATAAAGAAAATAAACCTCAGATTAAACAGACAAGAAATACATAAATTTTAGAATCATTAAACAATTTTATAAGCCCAGTTCAACATGGAGTATATTGAGTTTAATGCTGTGTAGCCTCCAGCAGGCATTATGCACTTGGACCGGTGGGACAATACTTTTGCCTATGGCATTTTACAGCAGTCAGAATGATTTTCCTTAGATTATCTCATTTGACCCTCCTGGGATTAAAAAAAAAAAGTCCAATAAAATTGACCTTGAGGAACAAAGGCAAAGATGGTTAAGGATCCTGGTGGACAAGCAAGCAATTAAAAGTTCAGGGACAACAAGTTGGACCTGGGCCACAACTTACTAGTTTCATGACCTTGAGGAAAGTTATTCAGCTATACTATTTAAGTTGCTGTTTGTTTGTATAATAAATTGAAGCATAAGATTGTGAGAAGTAAATGTTCCATGCATATTTGTAAATGAAGAAAATAGTTTAATTGGATTCAAAGGGAGGAAAAGGATGGACTCAACGGCTCACATAAGCAACTGTAGGAAGGAGAGATTTGAGCTAGCTTTAGGGAACCCTAGAAGTAAGGGCTGCTTAGACATACAACCATGCCAGATTCTTTCTCTATTTCTTTTCCCTGCTTCTCTCTTTGTGTATGTGTCTCTATGAGATAAAGGTTACAGTTGTTTCCATACCAAGCGTCACATTTTAACAGTTTTGCTATTAGAAAGGAAAAAGTCTGCTTTCTTCTAGCCAGACTGAAAAACATGCATGAGAGTATTCTGAACTTCCTTCCTTCCTTCCTTCCTTCCTTCCTTCCTTCCTTCCTTCCTTCCTTCCTTCCTGTCTCTCTTTTTCTTTCTTTCTCTTTCTCTCTCTCTTTCTTTCTTTCTTTCTTTCTTTCTTTCTTTCTTTCTTTCTTTCTTTCTTTCTTTCTTTCTTTCTTTCTTTCTTTCTTTCTTTCTTTCTTTCTTTCTTCCTTCCTTCCTTCCTTCCTTCCTTCCTTCCTTCCTTTCTTTCTTTCTTGGTGAGGGGCACACATTACCAATGTTTGCCTACTGTACAGTTTAAATACGTTTCTGCATGGTTCCAGAGTTCCAAGACTGCCACACCCACAGCAAACATACGATTAGAGAAGCGTTTTTCAGAATGAAGGCTATGAGACAGGGAGGGGTCAGTGTAACATTATAAATACATTAATGAATAAAAACCAGTAGAGAGGGTGAAGAGGTAGTGCCTGGTCTATAGAAAGCCCTTCATAAATGATGGGCTCCTTTTGTTGCTTAGTTGTCATTACTGTCACTAGTAGCATTCTCTCCTGTGTCCTTTCTGAAATGTATTTAGTGTCCTTTCTACTACAGCCCTCTGACACAAGGAAAAGTGGCTGCCAACACCTAGCACAGCTGCCAAGTCAGTAAAATTTGTCTTCTCCAATTTCTCTTTGTGATCTGTCTGTTAAGGGTCATTCGCCTGGGCCTGCCTTCCTTCAACTCTTCAACAGTGCAAAATTACTTCTCCCTCTGTGGTAGCTGATAAAACCAATAACATTTAAATATGATTGATCCTACCGGCCCTTGATAAGATTATTTTCTATTCAAAAGAGAAGGCTGCAAATCTTGATGAATCTTTGCTGAGGTTTTGAGTCCGAATTGGAAATGTCAATCTTGGGCTTTGTGATTCTCCAGGTCTTTTGCCCACAGGGCACTCTGCCTCCTCCCCACAGCACTGTCCGTTCCTCTCCCCACATTTTGCCTTCCTCACCCCAGTTCTCCTTCTCCTGTACCCTCAAAGCATCGGTAACTTATAACTCACTTTCTGAAAGGTAAACATACATTATGCATGAAAACGTCTTTTCTGGAGCTCTGGAAAGACATTCTAAATATAAACCCTATGGAAATAAATAATATATATTATGTCCAAAGTACCTATGCATTAGGAAGTAATAGAGGCAAAATCTCATGTATCATACTGAGGAAATGAGACTAAGAGAACAAATCATTTCTCCATAGATGGTTGTGTATTCTGTGTAGCAATATTGTACTTCCGGAGTTACAAAGAGTTCACAACTATGGAATCCATCCTCAAGGAGATTATAACTTTAGGAAGGGAGACAAAAATACTATAGAGATGAAGCTAGGAAACAATTTTCTAGCCTTTCAAAAGAGAGGAAAGAACACTAGGGGGAGAAAATTACAGCCAGGGAAGGCTTTAAGAAGTATGTCAGTTACGAACCACTGGAGAAAAATTAGGAATTTTGTCACAAAACCAAAATGTAAAACAAGTTCCTTGCTCTTCTTTTATGTATTGATAATCCAACAAAGGAACATTAAGTTTCTATTCTCAATGGAATTCTTGCTTATAAAAATTGCCAGGAAGTATCCTCCATTATCTAACTTACTTATCAGTATTTCTTCACTGTTTTTTAAAATTTCCCTATACTTTACTAACAACTTATTAACTTTCAGTGAGTTGAGTCACTGGTCTCCAGAGAGGAGATACCTACTAAAACCTCAGGAGGTTGGCTGAAGTGAGATATTCGTTCAAATGCACTAT
Source organism: Rhinopithecus bieti (assembly GCF_001698545.2). Lineage (NCBI taxonomy): Eukaryota > Metazoa > Chordata > Mammalia > Primates > Cercopithecidae > Rhinopithecus > Rhinopithecus bieti. The sequence goes on from NW_016804242.1 coordinate 902,773, forward strand.
CTCACAAAGTACTATCTCATAGACTTCTAGAGGCTTCTGATAACACTACGTATAAATATGTCTGTATGAACAAGCAAAACCTGCTTGTAGGTCAAAAGTTATTTTAAGCTTTTTAAATTTTGAATTAAAGATTAGATTGCTGAAAGACTTGTAACCTATAGGCTCTAACAGCTGGCTTTGGATAGAAACAGGACCTTCAAGAAGATTAGTAAGAGAATTGACTATCTCTGACACCAGCAAGAGCCTGTTTTTAAATGCTTTTTTTTTTTTTTTTTTTAAAGTGAAATCACCACAGTGTCAAGTCCAGAGAGATCAGCCCTTATAAGGGAAAGTTTGAGGACTCAGAGAACAAAAGCAGCCAAGTCCCATTTTCATGAATTTTTCTAGCTTGAATGTCCTTGATCTTGCCCTTTGGCTACAAAGTTTGATACATCCATCCCTTTCTCACTTTCTTTCTTGTTTTTGAGTTGTAATGCTGTTGTTTTGCTTGACTTGTGCTAATTTTCAGGTCCGCCTAAGTAGATACCATCTAATATTCATTGAGGAATATATCACAGAAATATCATTTCTTGTCTCAGGAGACTTCATCTTTTGGACAAAATTTAAATTAATTCATTTGTGCTTTTTTTGTGGTGATGGACATGATAGGGAGACTTGTGTGTTGAGGAATAAAGATATAACTATTTTTCTTCCATATATTGATGATCACCAGGTTTATAAACCCTGATATTTATATAGAAATCCACAGTTTCCAACCACTTTCATAGATATTCTTATTTGATCCCCATTCTGGTCTCTATTCCTGTTTGATGTCTTACTCTTTTTTCTTTCTTTGTTAGGAAGGGAGGGAAAAAACGTAGCAGAACATAGATTGAATAACATAAAAATGCTTTGTAGTTTCTTTGACAAAAATTCTCCCAGACATAAGGACAGTGGATTTACTTCACAACACCCTGTTGCAATCCAGATCCAGCATCAAAGACTTTAATAACACACACACACACACACACACACAAACACACACATACACACACAAAGAAAAAAATAATGTGACTCAGCTGCTTGCTGGTTATCAGAGGAATATATCAAGAGTTGATGTGATGAATGTACTTTACACTATCTTTCAAGAAGGCTTCAATAAAGTATGTTTATCTCTTAAGTGCAAAATTTCCTCTGTATAAGTACGTCTGTAGATAACGTGTCCTACTTAGTTCATACGCTTCAAGACAGCAACTGATCCTTAAATTTACAGTTTAGATAGAAGGGCTTAATAATTTAGCATATGGCTTTGTTTTTTCCTCATCCTGTTTTTAAAATAGAGTCATGATTATGGTGATGACTTTTGTAGATAATTCTGGTCCCTACAATGAAGAACTGAAACAGGGATCAATATACCAATTTGAGTGATCGGAAAATTAGTTAATGAATTGCTTATGATTGTATATAGTTTAAGTTAAAAAAACAAAAACAAAGACTTCGAGGGCATACTAATTTGGTGAGCTTTTATTAATCTTTAGAATGAAGGTGCGGCTGGGAAGATGTCCTATATTTATAGATCAAAAGCAGGGCATAATGAAACATGGATTGGGTACACAGAATGGACAGGGAGCTCTGGTTGGGTTATTCAGATGAAGTCATTAAAACTTTCTACCTCTTGCTTTCCTTGTGTATAAAATAGATAATTTTAAATCTAAAATGTCTTAATATGTCTTGTCTTACTGCTAAGATGCAGGTACACAGAACACCAATCTAACACTCGAAAGAAAGGATGAGGGCAACTGAAGCTGTAAGCAAAAAACTTCACAAGAAGAGAGCTCAACAGGTGTATGCTTTAGGTGCCAGATATGTTTGGCCCTGTCCCCATTCAAATCTCAACTTGAATTGTATCTCTCAGAATTCCCACCTACTGTGTGAGGGACCCAGGAGGAGGTAATTAAATCACTGGGTCGGTCTTTCCCGTGCTACTCTCGTGATGGTAAGTCTCACGAGATCTGATGGGTTTATCAGGGTTTTCCGCTTTTGCTGCCTCTGTCATTTTCTCTTGCTGCCGCGACATAGAAAGTGCCTTTCGCCTGCCGCCATGACTGTGAGGCCTCCCCAGCAATGTGGAACTGTAAGTCCGATTAAACCCCTTTTTCTTCCCAGTCTCGGGTATGTCTTTATCATCAGCTTGAAAACCGACTAATACAGTAAGTTGGTACCAGTGGAGTGGGGTGTTGCTGAAAAGGTACCCGAAAATGTGGAAGCGACTTTGGAACTGGGTAATAGGCAGAGGTGGGAACAGTTTGGAGGGATCAGAAGTAGATAGGAAAATGTGGGAAAGTTTGGAACTTCCTAGAGACTTGTTTAATGGCTCTGCCCAAAACGCTGATAGTGATACAGACGATAAAGTCCAGGCTGAGGTAGTTTTGAAATGTGAGGACATGAGATCTGGAGGGGCTGGGGCAGTGCCCTTGGAAATAACTTGCTTTGTCATGCCGTGTTGTATCTCTGTAGAAAAATTAAATGAAAATAGGTTTCTTTATGTCTGCATTATTGTAATTCCAACACATTTTCTTTATGCTATATTAATATTATCATTAAGAAATGCGAGCTCTTACTTTGATATGGAAAGCTTTAAAAATATTATAGGAAAGTGTCTTAAAAAAGAAACTTTATACATATACATGACTATATATAATGATATATATTACTCTCTTGTATTATCACAATGAACCAGAGTATGCTAGATCACAAGGCCTGTTTTTCTACTTGTTATTTTGGATTTTATTTTGGAACAAAACCTCAGGTACTGAAAAAATTAGAACATAAAATATGGAAGTTCTTGAAATTTGCACGGCATACTAATCTATAGCAATACTGTTTTAAAAATATGGAATGATTTAAAATGTTTTATATTGTTGGCAATGTGAAATAATAAATGTCTTAATTTTTTTTTCTCCTAAAACACTGTCTGTGGCCAGGGTTTCTACTACAAAGCAGTCTGACACATAGATGTGGTTCAATCCTGAGGCTTTTTTCCTTAAATTGAGAGAGATTGTTACATGTGCAGGATTATGGTACCGTGTTCTTCTTTTGTTGTAAAAATAAATTTGAAGACTGTTTATGCAATATGGCCAGTAGCCTATTTGCAGAGGTGAGTGGTTGGGCTGCAAACATAAAGATTATATATGTGTGTGTGAGGAATTATTTGGTCAGAACATTGGAAAGATACCTGAAAATGCAAGTGCACATAATTTTAAATCAAGATGCATTTAACACGAAGAAAAGTTTAAAATATCATATGCAGTTATACATGAATTTAGTTTTGGGGACAATCTAGTAATAACGGTAGAAATAGCTTGACTCATCAAGATGCCTTCTCAAGTTTAAGTTTTTAAACATTTAAAGAATATCTCAATAAACAGTCTAAAAATTGGTGTCAAAAACATGAGTGTGTGTGTGTGTGTGTGTCTGTGTGTTTGTGTATTCTCACACACATTACTTTGAAGGATAATTTGAATAAAACCTTTTGATTTCAATAGGAAGAAGTTGGGCAGAAATATTTTCAGACATATAGGCCTTGGTTTAGAGGTTAGGTAAGTGGTATAGTGGCCATGACTGGTGGTTTTACCATGTTCTCCAAAGCATCTCTTCTCAGTGGTGGGTGTTTGTAACTATTCTAATAATTTTTATGTGATTTCTTAGCAAAGTCCCTCCTAGTTTATGTGTTATTTTAAATTTTGCATGGAAAAAAATTGATGCAGTTGCCTTCATCAGTCTTAAACAGTTGAAGAGGTTGTAAGCCATTGAAACAGATCTCGTTTCTTAAAAGTAAGTATGTGCTCTCAGAATACTTGTCTATCCTATCAATCATAAATATTAAGTTTGTAACAGACTTACAAAGGAACCTCATCTTGCTGATAAAATATTTACAAGGAAGAATACACATTGTACAACATTTAGTGTATATGTAATATACACTAAAAGAGAGGAGTGCTGGAAAATATATAGACCAGAAAATAAGATTACTGAAATATGTATTCTTATATATATAAAATATTCAATGTATAATCTTTTGTATATAAACATGTATAATATTCTTGTAAAGTGGCTATCCAGTATCATGTGAAGGTTGGATGCCTGAGGAGATTTCTTAGTAAGAAAAAATGACCTCAGGAAATAGAAAAATGAGGCAGCCATGGGCTGAAGTTGTATCTGAAGGTATGTATTGAGAGGTATCATTTGGTCTGTCAATATTGTTGTTTCAAAAGCCCTAAGGAACTGAAATTAACAGTGGCACTGTATCTGCACATGAACTAAAAAATATGGCTGTTTTTCAAACTAAATAATCTACCTGCAAAAAAAAGAGAAAATAAATTTAAATGTAGATCATCATACTTCCTTTTTTCTCCACCAAAGTTAATGTTCACACAGCAAAAGAGGAGTGCAACTTGCAAGAATAATCCAAATGATTCAGGCAAATAAACAAATGGACATAACTCTTGTTCATTAGATGTAGCAATGACAAAGCAGGTATTTCTGTGAGCATTGGTTCTAAGATTTTATGTCATATAGATTTCTCTTACTTTGGCTAATTTTGTCCAGGATTTAATCCATACAACATAGTGTGCATATAAATAACATTATTACATTTTAAGTTTCTGACAATTTTTAGTAGAATTCTGACCACAAAAATCTAATCGATAAAGTGGAATCAGTAGTCTCTAAGACTGAAAGTGGTCACGTAAAATGCATCAATTCTTGGTCTTTGGTAACAACTGTAAAAGCATCTAAATTTTCTGTTAAGCAAAATGGAATCATATTTAATGTATGCACTTTTTCATCTCTTATGCAACAGATATTAATAAATATCAGACCCTTGCATATTTTTGTAGCAAAATTTTATCATTGAGAGATATTGCTTTATAGAAATTATCAGAAAATGTACGTTAAAAGCATTATTTCTTATGAGTCAAATTGGTGGAAAAGTTTTTTAAGTCAGACAGTTTTTGAGGAGTATATGGCGCAAAGGGAATTCTCATACACCTTATGTAGAGAGATAAATTGGTAACCTTTGGAGTAAAATTTGACTCTCTTAGGCAAAGCTGAAGACGTATTCATCCCATGTCCCAACTTATTCCACTTATGGGCTCTAAAGAGAAATATTTGTACAATAAAGGAGGGTGTATATATGAGATTTATTTCAATGATAAATATTAGAAACACCAATATATATGTATGCGTATATACACAAATGTGCGCGCACACACATGCACAATGGAATACTATTCAGCAGTGAAGGTAAATGAGCCACAGCTACCTGGATTAACACTGATGAAACTTGCAAGCATAATTTTGAATGAGAAAGAAAAAAGATAGCTGTAAATGAATATAGGTTTTTAATGCCATTAATATAAGTTAAAAAATGCATTTTTAGTGGTAACGTTGTTATTTTATAAATGTAAATAAATGCATATGAATGAGAAACCATAATTTCATAAGAGCGGTTACCTCTGGGATGGAGGAGTTGGAAGGGGAAATGGTATCCACAGACTTTCAAATATTTTGGTTGTGTTTCATGGCTTAAGCAAAGGGGTCAGGACACAAAGATTTGCTACTTTGTAAAAATATGATTTTATACATTCTAAATATTGATACAATTGTTTTAAAATTTCAAAAGAAGTGTTGTGTAGAAGCCTGCAGTCAATGTGTGCAGATTGTTTATTATTCCTTGGAGGTTAGTGACTACATTAAATTCCTGGGTATTTAATAGTTCACGAAAACAGGGGAGAGGGGGAACAGTTAAGATAGAGGGATACCTTAAATTGTTGATAGTGTTTTTTTTCCAGGAAAGTCAGAGGTGTATAATAATGTAAAGTGATTTTCATGTTTTGTTCTATATAACTGAGTTATGTGATGCTTTTATGATAATACATTTGTGTATTACATAAATAAACAACAAAAGGATAAAAGAGAGGATAAAGTATTCTTACCATGTCTAGAATACATTTGTTTTTCTTAGATATATTGGATATCAGATAAAAACATTAATTATTCCAGGAAAAAATTACTATTTTTTGTAAATTTAAGGAGATGTGTGGTATATACATACATATGGTATATGTGTTGTGTGTGTGTTGTCTGTGTGTATTATGATTGTTTTTAAATTAAAAGCTTCATATTGTGGTGTGATGAATAAAGCATTTTGGAATAATGAATTAATTTTAAGCCTTTACTACATTTCAAAGAATCTATAGTCTTTGAGTTGTTTTACTCATAAAGGAAGCATTTCATTTGCCTCTGAAAAAGTGCTACTATATTTTCTTATAAAATAAAATGGAAATGATTATTGACATTCTGCATATTGATCTGGCGTATTTAAGTTTGAATGGTACATATTGCTGTCCAAACAATGTAACTAGAATCAAGTATATAAATACCAAGAGCGTGTGTCATTTATTTTGTTAAAATGTTAGGTGCATTTAAAACATTCATTTTAACATAAGCCATCTTGTTTGTTTTATTTTATTTTAATTTTGTGGGTGCATAGTAGGTGTATATATTTAGGGAGTACATGAGATGTTTTGATACAGGCATGCAACGTGAAATAAGCACATCATGGAGAAAGGGGTATCCATCGTCTTAAGCATTTATCTTTCGTGTTACAAACAATCCAGTTACACTCATTTAGTTATTTTTAAATGCACAATTATTATTGACTATAGTCACCCTGTTGAAATATCAAATAGTAGGTCTTACTCATGTTTGTCTAACAGTTTTTGTACCCATTAACCATCTCCACCTCCCCACATACCCTCCACTACACTTACTTAGCCTCTGGGCACCATCCTTCCACTATTGATGTCCATGAGTTCACATTAGCCATCTTGTAAGTAAAGAGTTTAATTATGAAGCAAAACACTTAAAAATTTTTACAAGTTAGATTTTCAGATAATCACGTTTTGAGTTCAACAGATAGTTTGCAGTAGGTAAAGTGATAAGATTTGAAATGTTCTTACTATTCATATTTTTTGAAATAAAAATTATGAATCATACTGATATGTCAAAAGCAGAGGGATATTACATTATAATATTTCTCACTGTTGGGTTGCAGATCCTCATATGCACATACGCCACTGTGGCTCTACCAGCAGTACAAAAAATAAGCCTGAAAGGTCAATATAATACTTGGAGGCCCATGGATTGTACAGACATGTACAGACTTGGGAACCAAGCAGAGCAAAGAAAGATTAATCCACAGCTCCTTTCTTTCCATAGGCTCTAGTGGAGTGGAGTGGGGAGAATGGGGAAAGCTGACTAGTGCTGATGAAGCCATACTTGATTGCCCTGCAATACAGATACAGATTGGAGAGGAGCACATCACCCATCCATGTGAGCTAAAGTGGCATCCGTATGAAGCCTAGTTGGGCCCTATTTAGGGTGCTGGATATGCCTCTCTCTAAAGAGGGCTCCTGCTCTTTAGCAAATCAAATAATAGTATGTAAAGAATATCAACTTGTTTAGCCAAAATCTGCCTCACTGTGTTAAAGGATAAAGTACAGCTTTTTTTTTTTTTTTTTTCCAGAAATGCAATAGAATTCACTATTGGGCTTGCCCATATTATTCCTATTTTTAATAATTATAGCATAACACTGGGCAACTTCATTTGAATGTCTCAAAACACATTTCAAAAATAACATGCCCTCAATTGAATTAATCTTCCTCCTCCCCAAACCAGTTTATCACTTTTGTTTTCTTTTCTAGGATGACCCAGGCATTTGCCCAAGCCGTTATCTTTTTTTTTTAAATTATACTTTAAGTTCTAGGGTGCATGTGCACAAAGTGCAGATTTGTTACATATGTATACATGTGCCGTGTTGGTGTGCTGCATCCATTAACTTGTCATTTACATTAAGTATTTCTCCTAATGCTATCCCTCCCCCATCCCCCCACGCCATGACAGGCCCCAGGGTGTACTGTTCCCCACCCTGTGTCCAAGTGTTCTCATTGTTCAGTTCCCACCTATAAGTGAGAACATGCGGTGTTTGGTTTTCTGTCTTTGTGACAGTTTGCTGAGAATGATGGTTTCCAGCTGCATCCATGTCCTTACAAAGGACATGAACTCATCGTTTTTTATGGCTGCATACTATTCCATGGTGTATATATGCCACATTTTCTTAATCCAGTCTATCATTGATGGACATTTGGGTTGGTTCCAAGTCTTTGCTATTGTGAATAGTGCCGCAATAAACATGTGTGTGCATGTGTCTTTATAGTAGCATGATTTTTAATCCTTTGGGTATATACCCAGTAATGGGATGGCTGGGTCAAATGGTATTTCTAGTTCTAGATCCTTGAGGAATCACCACACTGTCTTCCACAATGGTTGAACTAGTTTACAGTCCCACCAATAGTGTAAAAGTGTTCCTATTTCTCCACATCCTCTCCAGCATCTGTTGTTTCCTGACT
>NW_016804242.1:912558-931887 GCF_001698545.2 Rhinopithecus bieti
TTGGCCTAAAATTCTCTTTTTTTGTTGTGTCTCTGCCAGGCTTTGGTATCAGGATGATGTTGGCCTCATAAAATGAGTTAGGGAGGATTCCCTCTTTTTCTATTGATTGGAAGTTTCAGAAGGAATGGTACCAGCTCCTGTTTGTACCTCTGGTAGAAATCGGCTGTGAATCCATCTAGTCCTGGAATTTTTTTGTTTGGTAGGCTAATAATTATTGCCTCAATTTCAGAGCTTGTTATTGGTGTATTTAGCGATTCAGCTTATTCCTGGTTTAGTCTTGGGAGGGTGTATGCATCCAGGAATTTATCCATTTCTTTTAGGTTTTCTAGTTTATTTGCATAGAGTGTTTATAGTATTCTCTGATGGTAGTTTGTATTTCTATGAGATCAGTGGTGATATCCCTTTTATCATTTTTTATTGCATCTATTTGATTCTTCTCTCTTTTCTTCTTTGTTAGTCTTGCTAGCAGTCTATGCATTTTGTTGATCTTTTCAGAAAACCAGCTTCTGCGAATCCAGAATCAATGAATTCGGGGAATTCATTGATTTTTTTGAAGGGTTTTTTTGTGTCTCTATCTCCTTCAGTTCTGCTCTGATCTTAGTTATTTCTTGCCTTCTGCTAGCTTTTGAATTTGTTTCCTCTTACTTCTCTAGTTCTTTTAATTCTGATGTTAGGGTGTCAATTTTAGATCTTTCCTGCTTTCTCTTGTGGGCATGTATATGAATATATGAATGTATATTCTGTTGATTTGGGGTGGAGAGTTCTGTAGGTGTCTATTGGGTCTGCTTGGTGCAGAGCTCAGTTCAATTCCTGGATATCCTTTTTAACTTCCTGTCTCGTTGATCTGTCTGATATTGACAGTGGGGTGTTAAAGTCTCCCATTATTATTGTGTGGGAGTCTAAGTCTCTTTGTAGGTCTCTAAGGACTTGCTTTATGAATCTGTATGCTCCTGTATTGGGTGCATATATATTTAGGGTAGTTAGTTCTTCTTGTTGAATTAATCCCTTTACCATTACGTAATGCCTTTCTTTGTCTCTTTTGATCTTTGTTGGTTTAAAGTCTGTTTTATCAGAGACTAGGATTGCAACCCCTGCTTTTTTTTCTTTTCCATTTTGTTGGTAGATCTTCCTCCATCCCTTTATTTTGAGCCTATGTGTGTCTCTGCACATGAGATGAGCCTCCTGAATATAGCACACTGATGATTCTTGACTCTTTATCCAATTTGTCAGTCTGTGTCTTTTAACTGGGGAATTTACCACATTTACATTTAAGGTTTATATTGTTATGTGTGAATTTGATCCTGTCATTATGATGTTAGCTGGTTATTGTGCTCGTTAGTTGATGTAGTTTTTTCCCTAGCATCCATGGTCTTTACAATTTGGCATGTTTTTGCAGTGGCTGGTACCAGTTATTGCTTTCCATGTTTAGTGCTTCTTTCTGGAGCTCTTGTAAGGCAGGCCTGGTGATGACAAAAATCTCTCAGCATTTGCTTGTCTGTAAAAGATTTTATTTCTTCTTCACTTATGAAGCTCAGTTTGACTGGATATAAAATTCTGGGTTGAAAATTTTTTTTTTTTTTCTTTTTTTTAAAGAATGTTGAATATTGGCCCCCCACTCTCTTCTGGCTTCTAGGGTTTCTGCCAGGAGATGCGCTGTTAGTCTGATGGGCTTCCCTCTGTAGGTAACTGACCTTTCTCTCTAGCTGCCCTTAACATTTTTTCCATCATTTCTATCTTGGTGAATCTGACAATTATGTGTCTTGGGGGTTGCTCTTCTCAAGGAGTATCTTTGTGGCACTCTCTGTATTTTCTGAATTTTAACGTTGGCTTGCCTTGCTAGGTTGGGAAGTTCTCCTGGATAATATCCTGAAGAGTGTTTTCTAAGTTGGTTCCATTCTCCCCGTCACTTTCAGGTACACCAATCAAACGTAGATTTGGTCTTTTCACATAGTCCTGTATTTCTTGGAGGCTTTGTTCATTTCTTTTACTCTTTTTTCTCTAAACTTCTCTTCTCACTTCATTTCATTCATTTGATCTTCAATCACTGATACTCTTTCTTCCACTTGATCAAATCGTCTATTGAAGCTTGTGCTTGCGTCACGTAGTTCTTGTGCCATGGTTTTCAGCACCATCAGGTCATTTAAGGTCTTCTGTATGCTGTTTATGCCAGTTAGTCATTCTTCTAATCTTTCTTCAAGGTTTTTAGCTTCCTTGCGATGGGTTCGAAAATCCTCCTTTAGCTCAGAGAAGTTTGTTATTACCGATTTTCTGAAGCCTACTTCAGTCAACTCGTCAAAGTCATTCTCTGTCCAACTTTGTTCCATTGCTGGCGAGGAGCTGCAATCCTTTGGAGGATAAGAGAAGTTCTGGTTTTTAGAATTTTCAGCTTTTCTATTCTGGTTTCTCTCCATCTTTGTGGTTTTATCTATATTTGGTCTTTGATGATGGTGATCTACAGATGGGGTTTTGGTGTGGATGTCCTTTTTGTTGATGTTGATGCTATACCTTTCTGTTTGTTAGTTTTCCTTCTAGCAGTCAGGACCCTCAGCTGCAGGTCTGTTGGAGTTTGCTGCAGGTCTACTCCAGACCCTGTTTGCCTGTGTATCACCTGCAGAGGCTGTAGAACAGCAAATACTGCAGAACAACAAATATTGCTGCCTGATCCTTCCTCTGGAAGCTTTGTCTCAGAAGGGCACCTGGTTGTATGAGGTGTCAGTCGGCCCCTACTGGGAGGTGTCTCCCAGTTAAGCTATTCATGGGTCAGGGACCCACCTGAGAGGCAGTCTGTCCTTTCTCAGATCTCAAACTCTGTGCTGGGAGAACCACTGCTCTCTTCAGAGCTGTCAGACATGGACATTTAAATCTGCAGAAGTTTCTGCTGTCTTTTGTTCAGCTATGCCCTGCCCCCAGAGATGGAGTCTACAGAGGTAGGCAGGCCTCATTGAGCTACGGTGGGCTCCACCAGTTTGACCTTCCTGGCCACTTTGTTTACTTACTCAAGCCTCAGCAATGGTGGACACCCCTCCCCCAGCCTCACTGCCTCCTCACAGTTCAATTTCGGACTGCTGCGCTCGCAGTGAACAAGGCTCTGTGGGCATGGGCCCCGCTGAGCCAGTTATGGGGTATAATCTCCTGGTGTGCCATTTGCTAAGACCATTGGAAAAGTGCAGTATTAGGGTAGGAATGTCCTGATTTTCTGGGTACTGTCTGTCACGGCTTCCCTTGGCTAGGAAAGGGAATTCTCTGACCGCTTGTGCTTCCCAGGTGAGGCAATGTCCTGCCCTGCTTAGGCTCACACTCCGTGAGCTGCACCCACTGTCCAACCAGTCCCAATGAGATGAACCTGCTACTTCAGTTGGAAATGCAGAAATCACTCGTCTTCTATGTTGGTCATGCTGGGAGCTGTAGGCTAGAGCTGTTCCTATTCAGCCATCTTGGAACAGAAATAGCCATTATCTTTAATTAGGGTGAATATTACTCATAATTTTTTTCTTTCTGTCTCTATTCTGTTAGTTACAAGTACTATTGAATCTTTATTCTGGGTATCTCTTAAATCTGTCCAACCCAATGCACAGCCCTAGCTGAGTGTCAGTTTTCTTCATCTGGACCAATGCAACCACTTTATCACTCACTAGCCTGTAGTCTTGTTCCTCTGATCCAATCTCTTCATTGCAAATCTTTCTCTAATGAGAATTTGAATATTTAATTTCTTTTCTTAAATCCCTAAAACTCTCATGATGGAAGTTAACTCTTTAAGTGGTTTAGAATCCTCTCAATATTTCTTTCTCCTTCTGACTCTTCATTCCTTACTCCTCAATTATCTGGCTAAGTCTGGCTCATCACTGAAGGCTTCAGTCATTTGTGTTTTTCCGCAAGATCTGTGAGAACAGAAATTGTGCTTGTACTCTGTTTATCAGTCTATCCCAGGTGCCTGGCATTAGGTAGATGCTCGGTAATGCTAAATGAATACAGGAGTGATCTGGCACAGCTACATTTCTAGTCATTTCTGTTGCCTGTATCCCCTCAACTTAAACTTTATGATCCAGTTATATTGAATTTGTTTTCAGTTTTCTAAAATCATACCCTCTCATGTCTCTAGTCCTTTACACATGCTTTTCCCCTGCCAGGAAAGCCTTGAACTCTGCCTTTGTGGTTTTATAATAAAGTTTTTTATTCCAGCATTTACCAAACTGTTTGGAAAGTTCTAATGCATAAATCTTTATTTTCCCTGGGCATATTCTCCATGAACATGAGAACTATATCTTTGCTCGTTTAATCTCCAGCATCTAGCAGAGTGCTAGTCTGTGTTATGTGCCTAATATACATTTCTGAGTGCAATAAATGAAAGAGTGAGGAAACAAATTAGTACATGGAAGAAATGCATATAAGATTAAAAATATGTTAAGGTTATCTACAATGTGATGAAAATGATGATGTATTTACATAAGAGAAAAAGTCTGAAAAGAAAAGGTTCTAAAATGTCAGCATGACCGGGTGAGTGATTAGACTGGGGTGATTTATTTTCCTACCTGTATTTCTAAGTTTCTTTAATGTACATTATTAATTTTATGATATTTCAAAATATTTGGAAAACTGAAGAAAAGCACAATAAACTGGTGAATACACCAATATCATTAAATATGTTGATGCTTTTAATGAACAGACATATTTATAATTACCTTTACAATTTCTGTTAAATGAGAGAACATCTGGGAGTTATCTGAAAAATGAAGCAAGGTAGTTAATCAAACTCTACATATGTAGATTTCAATTTTATTTTCTTTTTCTGCTAGGTGTATGAGTTTGAGATTATATCTGTCCTTCACTTGTGTGAACAGGCAGAGTTAGACAACAAACAACCTCCTTGTCAAACAGAAAGGTATAAACATACTAGATTGCACAAGCAGAACCTGACTTCCCTTCAGGCTGATCCATGCACTTAATGAAGGACACTTGAAAACTTAGACAGGAGCTCGACAAGTCTGTGCAGTTCATCCTATGTGAACCTGACTTAAATATCTTTGTACAATTCGACGAGTTATTTGCCCGTGGGCTCTTCTAAGCACGATCCGAAAATAAGAGTTATCTATTCATTTTGGTACAATCCACCAAAATCTTAACATCTCGAGATATCCCCTTTTATTCCTGTAGGGATATTCCAGAAGCCAGAATGACTTTATCTGCTTAAGAACATGGATAATATCAATGAGACAGAGCCAGATAAAGGTTTTCAGGGTGTTATACAGCACGCCTCCTTCTCAAGATACTTAAATATTTTAGAAAATATGTTTATAAATATGTCAACTAGGATATGAGTTCTTATCCAGTTTTATTCAAAACAGACAGATTTATATGAAAATTTCACTCTCTTGTTCTCTTAGGGTTTTATAATTCAGTGCCAATTATTGGCTGGAATCCACATCTTTCTCTCTACCTATATCATGTACTAGGCTAGTTGGTTAAGTATATACAAACTTAAATACCCCTCTCTTTTAAAAGTGGGCATCCAGCCACACTTTTATAACCGTTATACACATTAATAACCGTTTGTTAATAAACACTAAGTGGTTTTGACAAAAAAACTATTTTAACCACTTTAAATATTTTGAAATGAATTACTTCTCCAATGGAGGAATGTAAAAGTTTAAGTGAACTTAGAAAGGAATATGGCATTTTAAACAGGTACTTTCCTTCTTTCATGATTTAGGTGTCCTTTAGATAGAATGTAGGTCACAATAAGAAAAAACACTGCATTTTTACTTAAACAATAATTAAGTTCTAGCCTTCCTTGTAACTTAATCTTGGGCAATTTACTTAATGCAGAGTCTGCTGTGTTTACCTTTAAAATGGGACAGTGACATCTATTTTTCTCATTTTACAGAATGAGTGCAAGGATAAGTGAATTATTGTAGGTGAAAGTGCTTGGCAAGTAGTTAAGCCCTATAAACATTTCAAGGCAGACATGATGTTAGCTATGTCAACAATAGCTTGTTTGGATTTCTTCAGCTGGATTTTTTGCTTTGCCAGCTTGTTTTGGCTCAAGCAATAATTAACCTAGACCTTAACGAGAGAGTTGGACTTGGAATAAAGACCACAAAACAGATAAGCCGATATGTATTCCAAGTCTTCAATGGTCAGACATAGCTGCCACCTGGGTAGTTCCAAGATATTTATGACCCCATCTTGGACATGGCTGGAAATAGATTACCTTAGATTCCCATTCACCCACTGTCTTTTTGAGGGATAGAATGAAGAATTCTATATGTGCCTATAGATACCAAGCAGCCTTATAAAAATGGCTTGGGGTTTTACATTTGATATATATGCCATACATACGTATGTTATATATATCATATATATGATATATGATATCGTTTGCCTCTGTTCCCACCTAAATGTCATTTCAAATTGTAATCTCCACATGTCAAAAGAGGGACCTGTAATACCCACATGTGGAGCTGGGGAAGTGATTGAACCTTATAGGGGTGGTTTTTCCCATGCTGTTCTCATGATAGTGAGAGAATTCTCATGAGAGCTGATGGTTTTATAAGTGACAGTTTTTCCTGCACCCTCACACTCTCTTATCTCTCGCCTGCCACCATGTAAGATGTGCCTTTGCTTTTTCTCTCCTTCCACTGTGATTGTAAGTTTCCTGAGGCCTCTCCAACCATGCAGAACTGTGAGTAAATTAAACCTTCTTCAACTTATCTAGTCTTGGGTATTTCTTTATAGTAGTGTGAGAACGGACTAATACAGCATCTCTCTCCCTCTCTCTCTCTCTCTCTCTCTCCTGAACCTTACATTCCATTAGATACTTATATTTTACTAGATAAATATGGTACATGTTATACCCATTTTATAAGTAAGGAAATCCAGACACAGTAGAAAAGTGACTGCTCTAAGACACCAAGTCAGTTGTTTATTTTTGTTGTAGATGGTCTTGGGTAAAAATGCAGGGAGGATTAGACTTCAGACTCCTAAATTAAAATAAATTTTCTTATCTCACACTGTATTACAGCTTTGTGATTTTGCAATATTTTCACACATTTTATACTGTGGCTGTCCCCTTTACCTGTCTTATCTAACTCCCTTCCTTACCAAATACCTCCTTTCCAGCAGCAGGAACGTTACCTTCTCAGAGAAACATTCCCACCTGTGGTTAGGCCGCCTACCTGCACTCATCCTTCTAATGAAATAAAGCCTTGATTGTATACCTTTGTTTGTTGGTTTGCTTCTGACTCACCCACTGCTCTGTGAAAGCCTTGATCATTCACAGAGCAAAATGCATAGTGCATAAATAAATGAAGTTTCCATGTCACGAGTAACAATGTAGATTTGGTTCTAAAGAACCAGCTATAGTGTCTGCTAAATTACCAGCACTGGTTAGCTCTACTTTTCCCAACATTTGTGGATATTCCCAAATTTTTATATACTCACTGTTGTCTTCAGTAATAATCTTAACATAAGCAGGAGGGGTTTTTAAGGAGCTTTAGCCTGATTATCTGTATTTTACCTTTACCTTTGTCATTTAGACTGGCTCCCAGATTATGATTGGGCAGGGTTTTTTTTTCCATTTGTTTTCTTGAGACTCAATCCCCAGCTTCAATATTCCACTCAAATTTTTACTTCTGTGTGCCTGTGTCAGAATCTTGGTTGGCATGGCAATTTCCTCTCACCGTATTCTCTCTGATAAACTTTTTTTTTTTTTTTTTTGAGACAGAGTCTCATTCTGTCACCTAGGCTGGAGTGCAGTGGTGCGATCTTGGTTCATTGCCAGCTCCACCTCCTGGGTTCACGCCATTCTCCTGCCTCAACCTCCCGAGTAGCAGGGACTACAGGTGCCCGCCACCACATCTGGCTAATTTTTTGTATTTTTAGTAGAGATGGGATTTCACTGTGTTAGCCAGGATGGTCTCAATCTCCTGACCTCTTAATCCACCCGCCTCAGCCTCCCAAAGTGCTGAGATTACAGGTGTGAGCCCCGGCACCTGGCCAAACTTTTTTTATATATTCTAAAATTCTTCCAGGCATTTCCCCGCTTTTGTATAATAATGTTTTCCTCTCACTCAAGCCTAGTGGTCGTGGGCTTTGCTTTCTAAGAAAAGATTTTCCTAGTGCTGATTGTGTCTCTTCCTTTAGGCATTTAAAAATCTAATCTATGTATGAATTCTTTGTCATCGATTTTCTCTTGACTGATTTGTATTGAACTTCTTGAATGTCTTCCCTTCTATTCCACGTTACCTTTTTGCCTAGACTTTCTTTGGTCCGTGAATGAAGATAACCACACTGATCTTTAGAGCCAAAACTCAATATTCATCTTCCCAGGAATGTTTCACAATTCACACACTGACTTTTTACTGTATCCTTTATCCTCAGGAATTTATTTATTCCACCTAGATCCTTGGCCTTGGCCTGGCAAGTTTAGCTTACTTCTAAATTCTTTTCACCCCAACCATAACACATTCATATACATCCACTTATGGAGCATGCATAGAACCAATAGCCTACTTATGTCAATGGGAGATTAATAATATAAAAATGTAGGAAAGTTTTCTCCCAGAGAATCTCCTTCATTTTTAAGTATATCTGAGATCAAATAATTAATTTCATCAAATAGTTTCATCAGTGTGATTAGCATCATAAAAATAATACTTCATTGGATAGTTTAAGTCAATCATATGTAAATTTATATCTTTCAATTATTCACATAGTGTAAATGTACTATGAAAGAATTATCAGAGGGCAGTTTAATAATTGTACTAGATTCAGGAAAATAAATTGTTGATATGACATTAAAATAAATATCTAAAATAATTATTTGGTATTCAAATATATTCTGTACCTACGTCAGTGAAGCAAATGAATTCACATAATCTTTTCAATCACAAAGATACAGTTTTGCACATGTAAATACCCCTTTTGAGTCATCATAGAGAAACAAAATGTATTTTTTGTGATTAACTTAAATTTATATTTCTATTTTAGGAATTGGTTTAATTCTGTAAGCTTCTATAATTTTTCTTCTTATCTAAGGCTAAAATGTTTTCTGATAGTTCAGAATTCTGATATAAAAATGGGAGATTTATTCTCAACAACTATCACAATTTAATTTTCATTGCCAAGAGCAGAGTGGTAGTTTTCTCCTACGGTAACTATGAGATAATGAAGAAAAACACCACTTTTTTTTTTTTTTTTTGATAATCCAATTTAATGGCATAAGTATGGAAAGACTTTATATATCATGTGCTTCAAATGGTCTTCGTAGTCATCCTCTTTCACAAGAATATTTTCTCTTGCCAAGAGAAATGTAATAAAACTAAACATACTATGCAAAATAATGTGCCTGCTTTGCCACTGAATTCATGGCAAAAAGGCAGTTAGTATTTATTTTATTTTTTTCTTAGTGGGTAGATAAAATCTGAAGCCACATAAATAAGATAATGCAAAATTTATTCATTTATTTACTCCTAGTGTGATTCTTTAGTTTGTTTTTAAAATTCCTTTGGAACACCAGTAGCCTTTGGAAAGTTAAAACTCAAGAGTGGTGAATTCTGTAAAGATGCAATTGTGTAGGTATCCCTAAATAATTTCATGTTTCGCACAAAAAAATTAGCCTGATGTGGTGGGGGGCACCTGTCATCCCAGCTACTGGGGAGGCTGAGGCAGCAAAATCGCTTGGACCAGGGAGGTGGGGTTTGCAGTGACCTGAGATCGCGCCATTGCACTCCAGCCTGGGCGACAAGAGTGGGACTCAGTTTCAAAATAGTAATAGTAGTAGTAGTAGTAGTAATAATAATAATAATAATAATAATAATGTCATGTTTCTGTAAGATTCTCCAATCATTTACCAATTAGAGCATTTAAGGATTGTTTTAAATTTAAGAACTCTTAACATATTTTAACTTTATCTTAACTGAATAGTTTTCATTGCCTTTTTATTTTCTTGCAGGGTAGAGATATTTAAAATATTAACTTATTTTAATCTCCCAGTGATGTCTTTATACAGTTTTTTCATTTGCTGACAAAATAATCATTTGTTTCTAGATATGATAAACAGTCTATAAATTTCTCTGACCTTCAGAATTTTTCTTAAACTTTTGACTCTAGCTGGGGTGTATTTGGTTTGATTTTCAGGATACGTTTCCAGGTTTTCTTTCCAAATTGCTATTCGGTTACTCTGTGTCCATTAGTTATTATCTTTAAAATAATTCTTTTAATTCTCTTGTTTTACAAACATAGGGATGTTATTAGAGTTTATATTTCTGGAAATTAAACATGACATGGATACTCAATAATAAATAATGTACATGTAAGTATGAACCGTACTACTAATCCAAAATCCTGTTTAAGGAAACTTTGAAGTGACAGGTATATTTGTCTTTAATCTGTCTACCCTGCCATTATCCTCCAGAAGTTAATTGTCCTCTTATTGTAAAAATAATTTTATGTCAATATTTTTCAGTTTTGCAATTTTTTGACATTTACATAGAGTAGTAATCTGTGTTATATTGTCACACTTTTTTTACACGTTGTTTTTATAAGATTCTTCTATGTGATAAGGAAAGTTGTAGTTCACTAATTTTCACTGTCCTTTATATTGCATGAATGATATACTTACTCATTTCCATATCTATGGACATTTGCTTTGTTTTCAGGAGTTTGCATTCATATAATGCTGCTATGAACGTTATCTCTCCAATAAAGTTTTTAGACATGTGGAACTCTTTCTTGGCTTTTCGTTTGTTCAGATATCCATATTTTTATGTTATGCTTATATTGAATACCAAGAGGCATTTTGAAGACAACTAGAATAGTTGAAGATACATTCTCATAACCTATATGATCATTGTGTTAAATTCCATCCAAAACCCTAGCATAAGAAGCATTGTATCTGGCACAAAAATACAAAGGGATTTTATTTATTGAGAGAAAAAAAGAACCATATGCTACAACTAAAAGCTCTATAAAATATTTAATGAAAATTCTGTAGTAATTTTATGTAAGGTTTTTAAAACAATTTATTTTTTTCTGGCTTTCTTTTTTCTTTTTTCTTTCTTTTCCTTCTTTTAAAAAATTTTAAATTATTTTTTATTTTATTAAGGACAGGGTCTTGCTTTGTTACCTGGGGTAGTCTAGTCTCAGGCTCTTGGCTTCAAGCCATCCTCCTGCCTTGGCTCTCAAAGTGTTGGGATTACAGGCATGAGGTACCACGCCCAACTTGATCTATCTTTTCTGAACTGATAGCTGGGTGCCAATGATAAACTTAAGAGTACAGATCTCTGATGAAAATCAAGGCCTGATTACCAATTTTTTATTCCTTGCTTTTTTTCTTAGAGACTAATATTAGTTTGAGATATCCACCTCCCAAAGTCATCAGTAATGCAATAATGCTTTAAAATCATTTTCCTCTTTGCAATGTCATGTTATTTTCCTAGTACCTTGCATTAGTGAAGTTACGTAGCTCACTCTATAACAAAGACAAGACTGAGGCAGAGTGATTGTTCCATGGCTAAATAGTAAATCTTCAGTATAGTTTGGAATAATGTTTGTATTTTTGAAGCTAGATTTTAAGTAATAGGTTATTGATACTGAAATATGAAGGAAAAAGCAGATTGGCATATTTATTGCATACCATTTCCCAATGGAAATAAAGCCTAGATTACTAATATAGCATAATCAGTAAATAAGTAGACAAATGTTAGAACAGACAGTTTATACATAAGAAATGATTGTATGAATCTGTAGGTTAAGAGCATGAACTTTGGCCAGTTTTACCTCAGATGAGCCCTGACTCTTTACTTACAGACTGTGTAAAGTTGGGCAAATTACAAAGCCTCTCTGGACTAAGTTGCTTCAGCTATCAAGTGGGAATAAAAGTAGAACCCACTTCATATAGTTGTTCCAGGATTAAGTGAGATTGTATCCCAAAATCCTCATTGTTATGTCTGAAATCTGTAAGTACTAAACACATGTTAACTTTTATTAAGAGGATTTCTAGGAAAAATGCCATCTCCTTGTGAAGTGTAGTGAAAATGGTACACTCCTGTATCACTATATCAGTGAAAATTGATCTGTTCCTTTTGTAAAACTCATGGCATTAACTTTCAAAAGACATAAAATTGTTAAGTGGTCTTTTGTTTTTCCTAAAACAATACCTCTAGACAATAGCTGTACAGATAACATCAGCTGTATGCAAATTTTCCAATTTTAAGGTCTGCCAGTTTAAGGTTCTCTCCTTACCAGAGTGCTAGATATAAACTTAAAGAGCCAATAATACATCTATTTAACTGGATAAAATGATTTGTAACCATTAAACAATGACTATGAAGATGATGAGAAGACATAAAAATACTTACAGCAGAAGTGAAAAAATCAGGTAAGAAATTTGTGTGTGTGTACTATGTAAAAACGTTGCACTAGAAGGGACCCTGGTGTCCTGTTGACACAGTGACTGTGAATAAGCATTGACAGGGAATTATAGTGGTAGCCCACTAACTTAATTCAAAGCATTCTTCACATCTGACAAAACAAGTGCGGTACCTCGCATCACCTCCTGTGTTTCTTACTACTTTTAGGAGTAGCAAGTGAAAATTTCCCAAGGGCCTAATTTAGTTCACATTAACTTGGCTGTAACTCTTCTATAGCTATCCCAGTCAGCACTCATTCTCTGTGTATTTATCTACATGTTTCATCAAGCATGTGGCGGTAACAAGTTAAATATAAAGTCCTCCAAAGAAAAAAATAAAGAGATGTCAATGTTTAAGTGTCCTTTCTGAGCAGCACAACTTCATAATTGTGCAGTGAGTACAAAGAGATTCTGTCTTGTCTTTAAACTGTTCAGCAGCCAGACAAACTTGTTTTTATATAACAAGATTAATGGTAGGACTACAAGTACAAACCCAGTTTGTGGGTCCAAACAAGCTATGAGTTTGCAAAGATGCAAGGACACGAGAATGAGCTTGTTGGTGATATTCAGAATCCAGCAGTAAAATGACGGATGATATTACGTGTAGTTAGAATCTCCATGCCCCAAAACTCCAGACTTCTTTTTTCACCACAGAAAATAAAGCTTTATAAGGAATGTAATTTGTGAGAGAGATATATGTGTATGTGTGTGTATATAGACACATATGTATACAAATACATGTAGATACACAAGGCCTATATATATAGGCACACTTATATGTATATACTTATATATATAAATGTATATATGTAATACAAAGCATGTATGAACTTCATTTCATCTTCTAATTCAGACTCTCTTACTTTTCTCCACCAAAAAGTGTAGGTCACTAATGTGAATTATATGTACTGAATGACTTTTCTGTTGGCAATGTCTAAATATATTATTCAGTCACACAATAAACCTTTACACTTCAGGAGTGCTACATTCTGTGATTACACAAAGGTGAATAGAAGATGGAATGGTACACAGGTAATACCTTCTAATGTAATGCAGAACTCTATATATGTCAACTAAAGATGTTGATGTACACATATTAAATGTAAAGATGTGATTGACAGCAAAAGTCAGTTTTTAGTTCACTTAAACAGTAAAATCAAATGTATATCATTGTAGTTAAATGTTTGTTATTTGTATATGATAGCTACTATAATATATAAAATGGTTCATGTTACCAAAGGAAAAAATATTGCACTATAATTTATTCTTGTCATTCTTCCTGTCTGCACATACGGTCCCATTTACTTCACATGCTGTAGCATATGGAGGAATCCGAAATAGATACTAAAAAGAGTCAAATACTGCTAATGAAAAAGCATTGTCACCAAGTGTGTAAGGATGATGGCCGGCAGAGCCTTGGACTATATTTATAAAGAGACTATTTGAAGAGTCTCTCAATTCTGCCACAACAGGTCCCCAAAGCAACAGGAAAATTAGTCATCTCCAGCTCCACTTTCCAGTGCTTGTTTTAAAGAAATTTATGCTAGCAGAAAATAATTGGAAATAACTGACCACATATTTTCAGTTCATTCACTTGACATTTGTACTTATAAAGTAGAAATAATTTAAAATTTCTGAATCATTATTTTATCTAAAAAGTTTATTAAAGGAAATCTGTTTCAATATACTGTCAAAATATGTCAAAAGACTGTCGAATTTATTTATTTGTCCAGCATGCACTAAGACCTACCTTGTGCTTGGCACTGGTCTCAGACCTAGGGTTAAATAAAAATAAGAAATTATCTCTTTCTTCAGAAACTTACAAGCTACTATGACTTTACCAAATATAATTCTATATTAAAGAATTTATCTGGCTGTGCACGGTGGCTCATGCCTGTAATCCCAGCACTTTGGGAGGCCGAGGTGGGCGGATCACGAGGTCAGGAGGTCAAGACCATCCTGGCTAACATGGTGAAACCTCATCTCTACTAAAAATACAAAAAATTAGTCGGGTGTGGTGGTGGGTGCCTGTAATCCTAGCTGCTTGGGAGGTTGAGGTAGGAGAATCACTTGAACCCAGGATCATGCCATTGCACTCCAGCCTGGGTGACAGAGCAAGAATTTATCTTCTAATTAATTTAGCAAACATTTTAAAAGAATAGTATTTTAGCTTCTTTCTGTTTTTCTCTTCACAAACAATCACATTTCTCTTGGCACTTATTCACACCGTATGTTGAGAAGATGACTGGATAAGAAAGTGAGTCATTTAAACAACCACAGCTTCAGTTTTAAGTCACAGATGTCAAATCAAGAGGGTAATTCTGAGAAGAGTTGAACACTAAAGAAGAACTAACAGTTATAAGAATTCAGTTTTCCTGATTTTCCAATTATTTGGGATATGGCCTAGGTCATGAAAATAAATCCAGAGTTAGCAAGGCAACAAATAAAAGCACATTTTTTTGGGTAACAGAGTCAAACGTAAAATAAGAGTTTGTAAATAGCAACTTAGATGATCTGAGTTACCCCAGCTGATATGTGGGAATAGCCATATACATGCACAAATGTGGCATTCTCTGAATATTATGAGGGCATGTATATTTTTGAAGACATATCTGTTATCCCTATTACTGAAATTTGCTTATTAGACTCCAAATTACAATTGTCAGCTGCTATTTCACCAACAGCTCAAATAGATGAGAGCTATGCAAAACATACTACTTACTTAACCCCAGTTTACCCGTCTTGCCTTGTTTTATTTGTGTTGTCTTTTTAAATAAAAATAGAGCAATACTTACAGGTAACATGCCAACATTCTCACTCAATATAACTCTTCTCTTTTGTGGTGATGAAAATTTAATATAGGTATGATTATTATTATTATTTTTTAAAACGGAGTCTGGCTCTGTCTCCCAGGCTGGAGTGCAGTGGCCGGATCTCAGCTCACTGCAAGCTCCGCCTCCCGGGTTTACACCATTCTCCTGCCTAAGACTCCGGAGTAGCTGGGACTACAGGCGCCCGCCACCTCGCCCGGCTAGTTTTTTGTATTTTAGTAGAGACGGGGTTTCACTGGGTTAGCCAGGATGGTCTCGATCTCCTGACCTCGTGATCCGCCCGTCTCGGCCTCCCAAAGTGCTGGGATTACAGGCTTGAGCCAACCGCGCCCGGCCAGGTATGATTATTTTAATGCTTTGCTCATGCATATGAGGTGGGGGAAATTATTATATAGACGTTTGCCTATGGTTTAGAATAGTTCTATCAGATAAGACCAAATACAGAAGGAATATTTTGGGAATAAATGAGATGATTGTCATCGGACACATTCAATGTTGTGGCCCCCACTTTTCCTCAGAAGTCTGGATTTATCACGAGGAATTCATATAGTTCTAGAAAAGCTGACTTTAATCTCGTTCTGAGAGTAGGAGCACATGATCAAGGCTACATCAACAGGTGATTCAGCCCCTGGGACACATTAAGTGGTTCTTGAGTGAGCATGTGATTTAAGGTAGCATATCCTAGCAAAACTGGGCCTTTGCTTGGGTTGTCAGGACAGAGTTCTTCCTGTAGGTGAAGAAGGTGGCATGTACTTCTGGGGGCTGTTGGCTCTTTTCTAACCATGAGAGGGGTTGCCTTTAGGAGGATTTAACACCATGAAAAACCAAATAGAGACGTGGATAGAAGATAGACCATAATGGCCTTTTTTTGTCATTCAGTTAAGCCTTCTTGAAATTGAATCTACTTCTGAACTTCAGCATCATGAACCAGCAAATTACTTTTACTATTTAAGTTAATTTTAAGTTGAGTTTCTCTTAGATGCACTTAAAAAGCACTTTAATGGTTACATTCAAATATGCTGAATAATATCGTGAAAGACATGATAGCAAAGGGATTCAGACTGTAGACTGGTAGTTGAACTGGATGATCTTTAAGAATACTTTCAACCTTGTAATTTTAATATACATAAACCCAGGTTTCTGTACTCCATTACCTCATCATTGGTCTAAAAATATTAATAAGATCTTCTAAAGCCATCTATTTGCTATAAACAATGTGTATTTCAGTACACAAACTTTAGGACTATACAGTTCTTAGCTTAGTTTCATTATTGTGAATGATTATATTTTATTGTTCCCATTAATCTAAGATGGTCCTTGAATAATTCTAATTAGAAAACATTTTTCTGAGCATGATTTTTTTCTAAAACAGTCAGTATTCAGAGCAAAAGAGCAAGATTTGGCAGAGACCTAACGTAAGATGTAGGCAACAAAGGGTTTAGCCAAGTTTTTGCCTTTATATGTTGCCCCTCCTTATTTGTTGAAAAAGAAGGCTGGATGTATCATTTTTTATCTAAGTACTAAATGTTTCTGCTAAACAGGAACACATCTTTCTCTCTGGAATAAAATTTTTAATTGAAGCTTATTGTAATCCAACCATCTTCAAATAGTATCCTACATTGAAATTGATATAAAATATGGGAAGTCTGAAAGCACCTGGGAATCTTACAGAATAAAGTGATACATGAAGACCACCTCCAGGATTGACTAAAGTCATATCTCTGTGGTGTCATGAACCAAATTGACTACTTTCTCTATGAAAAGGGGATTCAGCTAGATGCTGGAGATAACCAGGGTAGAGAGCACAGTGGTGCCTTCTTAGTCTGTTGCCATCCAATGGAAGGTTGGATCATTCCTGGCATTTAAAAGAAAAAGTCTAATTCCAGGAGAGGGTCATCACCTGAGCTTGTGGGATGATTTCCAGAGCAGGATACTTGTCTTACAAAGAACGTCTGTTTTCTTCTTCCTGGAAAAAGTGTTTTGGAGCTTCACATTCTTGGCTAATGTGCCTCCATTCCCTTTGAGCCTGTGTACTTTTCTTCTGTGGGTGGTGGCATTTTTCCCTCATTAATTGTATGTTTGTTTTCAATCTTCCAGAGAAAAAGGAATTACCTAAAACATATTCAGTATTTACATATATTTCAGTAAGCTCTTCAGTGCTTTTTAAAAGTTTTAAACCTCTTTTAGAAATAGAATATTTTGTCTAGTTTTTGTGCTTGATCAGTATGAGTCATGAGGAGTAAGGACTGGATTTGGGGAGATGAGTTAATAGACTTCATAGTGCCACTGATACCAGGCCTGGGTTCTCAAAAGTAGAGTTTTATGTAGTTCTCAAGAGTATAAGTTATTCTATTGTGACGACCCCAGAAATCATTTTAAATAGTTTCTCAACACCTCTTTTTATTTAGCATTTTATTCATTTTCTATAAATAGTTTAAAGACATTAGTAGGATTTACTGTTGTTATTTTATGTTGTTTTATATACACATTGAGAGAACAGAACGGGACCATATTTTAGGTTAAAATTCAGTCTACAGGCAAAGGCTTCTACTTCTGTATGAAATACACTGGAAAATTTAATCTAAGGAAATTGCTTATGTCAGCAGCTGTCACAAAATGTGTGGCCTGCTTTGGAATCTGGAGCAGCTGACATACTGAAATACTATTTCTTTTTTTTATGAGGAAATAAGAATATCAGTGGAATCTGTTTTCTTTGAAGTGCTTCAGCCATTTTATTTCTAATTTCAGATCTCAACAGCCTGTTTGGGATGACTAAATGAGGCAGAGAATATTCCAATGAGCCCTTAATATCTGAGGTATTCCCTAGATATTTTTTAAACATAGCTGGGTGGGGAACATCCATTCATTATGCCAGATGCCATAGTGTTCACAGGGAAACCATGCTCCCAGGCTTCTGTGAAGGTTACATAGGTTTTCTACAAAATGATTTATTGGTGGTTTCCTAGAAGGAACATGGACTCTTCACTCCATCACCTGACACTTTACGCCATTTTCCCCAAGCTACACCCTGTTACTAGACTAGCCCTTCTCAGGTTTCCCAATGTGTTATTTTCTCCCATTGCTCAAATACCTTGGGAATCTTCATTTCTGGAAGAAGGCTTTCCTAATTAAGAATGGTTAACTATGCAAGGGATGTTTTCCCACAAATGCAGAGGCCTAGACTTCCTAAGTGTACCTGTAATTTTGTTTTTACATAATAGATCTGTTTTAATTTATTTATCTCTTTAAATTACTGACCCCATGTATGTACACTTTACACAGCTGGTCATCTTGTGTGTCTTCTGAATTAAAAAATAACAGTGCAACGAGATGAACCTTGGGATGGAAATTAGAGGATAACCTAGCTTTTGATCCACTTTATGTCCTAAGCTCACAGCAGAGTGGCCAACGGTAGGCTGTGTTTTGACAGATCTAGAAGAGCCTGATATTGTAACTGCTAAGAATACAGGTTTATTAATACCGTATACAAGAATTTTTAGTGACTTCAGGTATGTTTCTTACACATCACGCCACTTTACTGATCTGTAAACTGAGTACGGTATGGTGCCTTCTTCAGAGGACTTTTGTGAGGTTAAATGGAAACAATGCACATAAAGTACTTAGCATAATGTTAACTATTATTAATACAATTATCCAACCTCTAGTCAGTGAAAAAATCTCCTCAAACTACATCACAGTCATCAATATAAGAAAGTAAATGTCACGAGGAAAGATAAAACAATGACAGGCCGGGCGTGGTGGCTCATGCCTGTAATCCAGCACTTTGGGAGGCTGAGGCAGGCAGATCACAAGGTCAAGAGATCGAGACCATCCTGGCCAACACGGTGAAACACCCTTGTGTATTAAAAATACAAAAATTAGCTGTGCGTGGTGGCACGCACCTGTAGTCCTAGCTACTTGGGAGGCTGAGGCAGGAGAATTGCTTGAACCTGGGAGGCAGAAGTTGCAGTGTACAGAGGTCACACCACTGCCCTACAGCTTGGTGACAGAGCGAGACTCTAACTCAAAAAAAAAAAAAAAAAAAAAAAAAAAAAAAAAAAAAAAAAAAAAAAAAGCGATGACATGAACAAT
>NW_016804242.1:932333-936825 GCF_001698545.2 Rhinopithecus bieti
AGTCACTTTTCTTTGAAAAAAACTAAAAAAAAAAAAATGTTTGGAATAGCACAGGCTATTGGTGGATTGGTGGTTCATGCCTGTAATTCTAGCACTTTGGGAGGCTGAAGTGGGTAGATCCTTTGGGCCCAGAAGTTCAAGACCAGCCTGGCCAACATGGCAAAACTCCGTCTCTACAAAAAATACAAAAATTAGCCAGGAGTGGTGGTGGGTGTCTGTAGTCCCAGCTACTTGCAGGGGCTGAGGCATGAGAATCACTTGAACCTGGGAGGTTGAAGCTACAGTGAGCCGAGATCATGCCACTGCACTTCATCCTAGGTGACAGAAGGAGACCATCTGAGAAAAAAAGAAAAAAAAGAAAAGAAAATGTGTGGAGTAGATGCACGAATGTTTACCCATATGGTATCTATGACTACTGTGTGGTAAATCAATATTTTTAAAGCATGATGATTCATATGAAAATACTTTGTAAAATATAAAATGATATATAAATAATCGGTGTTGTTTCTATTATTTTCACATTCACCATTACCATTCCCAACAAAAAGAACCCCATGACATGGGGTAAGAAGATCGGGAACAATAAAAGGCAGAATCCATAGAGTGAGGGTTTCAAAAAATAAAATAAAAGCAGTTATTTCATATTATCAGAGACATTAAATAATCTGAGAACAAAAACATTGATTTCATTATGAAAATGTTCATTTTCATGAGACTTTTGAATAGTCTCTATAAGATAAAGTATTCTTAGATATTGTGAGTAAAATGAGACGTGATAAATTGTTTCAAACGGTAAAATAGTATTGAAAAGTGAGATTGGAAGAAGAAAAGGGAAAACATAAAAATCTGTGAAAATAATTCATCCAACCTTTATTATTTTAGAAAGAATAAAGTGATGTATTTTTTTTGTTCCCCACAAGTATTCCTGATCATCTATCATCTATATTATAAAACAGGGCAAGAAAGGTGAGATGGAAATGAGAATAGGTGATGTAAAAGAAAGGTGCTGTCCTTCGGGTGCCTACATATAAAAATCTGAGAAGTAAGAAAACTTTTTTTTTTAAAGGGTAAAAAGTGGGTGTTGGGAAGAAGAAAGAAAGGAGGAAAAAAGGTGAGTATGAGGGAGGAAGCAGGAAAGTTAGAAGGAAGAATGGAATCAAACCTTGCAGTGTTGAGTAAAAAACAAATTTGATAAAGCTGACATAGGAGTTTAAAGGAGAGAAGGGTAGACTGTTTCCTTTATAAAATGAAATAGGAAATGGATGAAGCAAATGTTCATATAAGCAATGTCAGTATTCCACTTGCCTTCTCAGACTCAAAAAATACCCATTGCGGTATAAAAATCTCTAAATATATTTTACTGTCTACATGTAAGAACATTGGTTAGTTTCACACTTTATCTGAGGAAGATGCGTATCTTTCATGACATCAGTTAATTTGCAGTTGAACGTTTTAATTCGATAATCATTTCTTACAGTTGTTCTGCACCAAGTACTGTTCAAGACAATCATACACTGACTGATAAGAAATTAAACAGAATATTGACAGAATCTGCCTGGTCTTGTGCAGCCCAAGTGTCTAGAGGGAGGGCCGGGGTGTGGACTACTGATTTCCTGAAGGGCAGAGTGTGATAAATGCCATCTCAGCAGCACTAGCTGGAGTAATAAAAGCACAGTGGAGAATGAAAGTAATTCTGCCTGCTCATGAGTTTTTCAACGAAGGCTCCTTGCGAAACTACACCAAACTCATTTTTCTTCCAGGACAGAATTTCAATCAACTGGAACTGAGAGTTTAGCTGTGGTTCAGAATGCATTTCTCCCTGCCTCCTTTTTTTTTTTCCCACAAAACAAAGGTGCTCTGATGCTAAAGATTATTTTTTCATACAGAAGTCCCATATCCCCAGCTTTTAGCCTTGAATTAAGAAACACTTGTTAAGATGATCAGTTTGAAGCAAAATGAAATCTAAGTATTCAACCACTCATTCTTCAGTTATTTCCACTTGAATTGATTGAACTGATTAACATTGCCCCAGTCATTGCACATAAGTGAAGGTAGGGCAGAGGTTTCCTGGCGTTTTCTTTTTTTCTTTTTAATTGTCATAAATATCACTTATTACTATAGTATTACCATTTTTCACAGTTTACCAACCTGGAGGTCACCCTGACTGTTTAAATTCAGAGTGCCATCAAATTAATGAATTCCATGGTAATTCACAAAATGATAGTGCATCTCACTCCCAAAGATACCTTGTATTTGATGACATAGGTATTTTTAATCCTCCATCCAAAGAAATGGGATCTCAAAGGCCAGGATCCCTCAGCTAAAGAAGTCTGTGGAAGAGAGGGCTGGGGCCAGAGAAGGGGTCCCTGCAGAGGCTTAAAGAAGTGCCACAGCGGTCTCAGGCCCCACAATGCTAGGAAGGACTCTATAATCTTGTTCTGTGCTGACCTAGCCTGGCCTGGGTTTGGTGTTTGCTATGACCCTCAAAGCCTGAATCACTCCAAAGCAGATGAGCCAGCATTCTTAATGAGATCTGTGGGGACTCTAGGGCACCTAAGGTGTGAGTCTCAGCTTCAACGGGGACCTGTAGTGTGGACCTGGGCAGGTAGCTTGATCTCTGCCAGCCTCAGTGGGCTGACCCATAGCTTAGCCCTCGTTTATAAGTGAGAATATATGGTATTTGATTTTCCATTTCTGAGTTGCTTCACTTAGAATAA
Source organism: Rhinopithecus bieti (assembly GCF_001698545.2). NCBI lineage: Eukaryota > Metazoa > Chordata > Mammalia > Primates > Cercopithecidae > Rhinopithecus > Rhinopithecus bieti. Next base: position 935,051 of record NW_016804242.1, read on the forward strand.
TGGCCTCCAGATTCATCCAAGTTGCTGAAAATACATTATTTCATTCTCTTTTATATTCCATGGTGTAGATATACTACATTTTCTTTATCCACTCACTCATTGATCAGTGGGCACTGAGGTATTTTCTGTGTCTTGGCCATTGTGAATTGTGCTGCCATAAACATAACACTTGCAGGTGTCTTTTTTATATAATGACTCATTTTCCTTCGGGTGGATACCCAGAAGTGGTACTGCTGGATTGAATCGTAGATTTACTTTTAGTTCTTTAAGAAATCTCCATGCTGTTTTCCATAGAGGTTGTAATAATACACATTTCCACCTGCAGTGTATAAGCATTCCCTTTTCATGACATCCACTCCAGCAGCTATTGTTTTTGACTTTTAAATAATAGCCATTCTGGCTTGGGTAAGGTGGCATCTCACTGTGGTTTTAATTTGCATTCTCTAGTGATCAGTGATGTTGAGCATATTCTTCATATGTTTATTGGCCGTTCATGTATCTTCTTCCAAGAAATGTCAATTCATGTTATTTGCCCACTTTTTGATAAGATTATTTGTTTTTTTCTTGCTGATTTGTTTGAGTTCCTTCCAGATTCTGGATACCAGTTTTTTGTCGGATGCATAGTTTGCAAATATTTTCTCCCATTCTGCGAATTGTCTGTTTACTCTGCTGATTCTTCTTTTTTTTTTTTTTTTTTTGAGATGGAGTCTCGCTCTGTCACCCAGGCTGCACCAGAGTGCAGTGGTGCAATCTCCGCTCACTGCAAGCTCTGCCTCCGGGTTCACCCCATTCTCCTGCCTCAGCCTCCCGAGTAGCTGGGACTACAGGCGCCCGCCACCATGCCTGGCTAATTTTTTGTATTTTTAGTAGAGACAGGGTTTCACCATGTTAGCCTGGATGGTCTTGATCTCCTGACCTCGTGATCCGCCCGCCTTGGCCTCCCAAAGTGCTGGGATTACAGGTGTGAGCCACTGCGCCCAACTCTGCTGATTATTATTTTGCTCTTCAGAAGCTTTTTAGTTTAATTAGGTTCCATTTATTTATTTATATTTTGGTTGCATTTGCATCGGAGGTCTTAGTCCTACATTCTTTGCCTAAGCCAATGTCTGGAAGAGTTTTTCCTAAATTTTATTCTAGAATTTTTGTGGCTTCAAGTCATATATTTAAGTCTTAATCCACCTTAAGTTGATTTTTATATGAGGTTAGAGATAGGGATCCAGTTTTATTCTTCTACATGTACGTATCCAGTTTCCCCAGAACCGTTTATTGAATAAGGTGTCCTTTTCCCAGTTTATGTTGTTGTATGCTTTGTGAAAGATCAGTTTGTTTTAAGTTTGGCTTTATTTCTGTACCATTGGTATATGTATCCACTTTTATACCACTATTACTCCTGTTTGGTGCATGTAGTCAAACAAAAGAATTTTTGGTTCATTCAAAATAGTTTTATTTTATTTTTTTGTGATATTCTTTGCTTAGAATCCACAGTGACCAGCAAATAGAGTGTATTTGCCTCAATCAATATTGTAGACATAGCACTCTTTTTTTCCTTCAGTGTTTTTTTTTTTTTTTTATTATACTTTAAGTTCTAGGATACATGTGTACAACGTGCAGGTTTGTTACATATTACATGTGCCATGTTGCTGTGCTGCACCCATTAACTTGTCATTTATGGGATATCTCCTAATGCTATCCCTCACTCCTACCCCCTCCCCACAATAGGACCCGGTGTGTGATGTTCCCCTTCCCGAGTCCAAGTGATCTCATTGTTCAGTTCC
>NW_016804242.1:939410-973333 GCF_001698545.2 Rhinopithecus bieti
GAAAAGAAAAAGAAAAAAAAAAGAAAAAAGAAGAAAAAAATAAAATGCAAATTGGAATAAAATTTAAAAAAAAACTCTGAAATGATAAAGATTAATTGAGAAGTTTTAAAAAATGACTAAGCATAGTAATAAAAGATTTAGAATGATTCAGTAATTTCTGGGGCTATAGGGGAAGGGGGGAGAGAGAGAGAGGCCATAAATTTTAGGAAAGTTTTTATTTCTGGCCTGAACTGTATACATTTGTACAGGTAGGATAATTCAATGTTTGGAATTTATTTCATGTTTCCATGGGTAAATTGTTCTCATTTGAGGAGCATCAAGGTATTTGTAGCTATTTTTGTGTGTGTGTACAAAAGGTAATTTCTACTCACAGTTAACGTTGAACATCTTCTGTGCAAGATCGTGTAGCACATTCCGTGGAAGATGTAAAGTACATATATAAGACAGTTCCCTACTCAAGAAACTTCCTCTGGGAGTTGGGGAGGCAGGATGGGGACATCAGTACCCCCAAGACCTACCATGATCTTGTCCCCCACTGTCCTAGTTCCCTCCCTACTTCCCTCACCTTGCCTCACCCACACTGACATCCATAAGACATTGCGCACACTTGCCTCTGAGGCTTTTTTTCTTGGCAGAGGAGGGGAGATTGCATTTGCTGTTTCTCCTCTTGGGTTTCTCCTTCCACGACATCACCACACCTCCCTCCCTCACTTCCTTCAGGGTTCTGCTCAAATATCAAGTAATTAGTAGGGGCTCTTTTGAGTCTATAATCTAAAATGTGCAGATACACCTCATTCCACTTACCCTATTTTTATTTTTCTCTATAGCACTTACCAGTTTATACATACCTATACAACTTATGCATCTGATGTACTTATTTATTGTTTACCAGCTGTCTCTGGCCACTAGTCTGTGAGTTCTTTGAAGGGAAGAACATTGTACATTTCATTTGTGTCTGTATCCTCAGCAGCTAGAACAATACCAGACATGTGATAGGGACTTCATAAGTACTTACTAAGTGAACGAAAGAAGAAACTGATTAATGAAGATACATGTAACTGCGCACGAGCCAAATTGTTGATACAGGTAATAATCACTAGAGAAATTCATAGGAAATTATTGGGTGTAAACAGTTCCCCAAATTTTACAGGGTGAAAACTGCTCAAGGAGTGATATTCTGTCTCTTAAATATTATATCTATAAGGAGTGCTATGCCTGGAGGACTACTTAATATATTGCAAGTTTTGATACTTATTTTTGGAGAAGTATTTTCCAAGAGGAGATGTATCTTTATCAGGATTTTTAAAATTAGGATTTACACGAATGGCAGGTAGAAGAGATGAGATCAACCTCCCACATGCAGTTTTCATGACATGGTGTCGGAGGATGCTGGCAAGAGCTGAAACTTAAGGTAAAAAAGGAGACAGGAATTTGCAAAACATAGTTTATGTGCTAATATTCCCAGAGTTTTGGGGATTTGTGGTTGTCATTAATTCATTTATATCTCAAATATTTATTGGGCATGTATTGTTTGCCCAGAATTATTCTAGAGGCAGAGGACACAGCAGTGAATAAATAGATTAAACCTCTGCCCTTATGTAGCCGACATAGTTTGAGGAAGCGAAATATATGGCATATTCTATCTATGGAAAATAATTGCTGTAGAGGAAAGTAAAGCAAGGAAGTGAAGTAGGAATTGTAAATGGGGAAGGCAAGAGGATCATAATTTCAAAAGAGAAGGTGGGCAAAACCTCAAGGAGATGTGGATGTCAGGAAAATGAATGCCCTGCTCCTGCTTCCCATGTTGTGGGGGGAACAAGGAGGCCAGCGTGGCAGCAGGGAGGAAAGTGGAGCAGAGCAGGCAATAAAGGCCAGCAGTAAGTGAGGAGGGAACGATCCTGTAGCACCTGCGGATTGGGTTCACTCTGAATAAGGGAAGCTAGTGGATAATTTGGAGTAGAGAAGGTACATGATGTGACTTGTGTTTTAAATGGGTCCTCTAGTTGCTCTGTTGATTACAGAACTGTGAATCATCCGGAATGGCAATGGGCTTATTGCCTGTAGTTGGAGGCATTTTTGGTTAGACAAAGTAACTTCACAATTTGCTTTTAGAAAATATTATTTGAATTCGCCAAAAAGGGTCTTTTTAGGTTTTAATTGAACATCTTTCATTTCCACATAGCACATCTGTTAAAGTCTTCAGCATATCTCTCATCCTCACTGCTACCATGAGAAATTCACTTTCAGGAAGCTTTCTGGGTTAGATAGAGTGTAAGTGGCCAACAAATCATCTCGTTCACTGACTGTTCTCAAGTGCAGATTACATTGATCTGCTTGGATTCTAACTCACTTTTCCTTCCTTGATATATGTTCTTTCTATTAAAGACTAAGGTGAAATGTATTTGCGAGAAATCAGTCGTAGATTTCCTATACTTTGCTTGGCATTCCATTATATTTTAAATTATGTATCTAATTAGGTCTAACACCCATTATAGTATGAAAACCTATGCCATATAGTGTTGAAAATTTCATTTTACTGCTGTATCATTTAAACAACAAACTCTAGAAAATTTCAATCAGGTCTTTAACCTACCCTGGTAGGTCTGAAACTTTTTGAGGTACATTTTATATTTACATTAGTCTCATAAATATCTAGAATTCTGACCTAAATTTATCTCAGCTATTGCAAGTAATTATGAATAGATAGCCACTTTACAATCCAAGTTGTGGGTTTCCTTGCTTAAAAACTATTTAAGCATGGGGACTTGAAATCGGCATGACATTTATAAACTGACATATCTGTTCATCACTTTTTAATAAGGTTAGTGTTTTTCAGAGCATGTTGCCATGAGTGCCATGCCATTTAAGAGAGGCCACTCACTGGTTCAGTATTCATAGATTATTGTAAAAAAATAACATAATGCCCCACTGAAGATGATGTGAATCCAGCACACCTGGGAATGAGTCACAATTTTCTTTGATCTCTGATAAACACTTACTTTAAGAATCAGAAAGCTGTTCTCTTTTTAATGTTTGATTCAAGTAGCTTAGTCAACAAACTAAACTTAATAAATAAACCAGATAAAATAAAATTTGCAATTTGTTATGTCAGCTCCTTGGCTCGGGTTATGCCAGATTACCACATAATGGATGATTATACAATCATGTGTTGTATGATAAAATCAACCAAGATTAATATAATTTAATTAACTACATTGAAGTGAGGCAACCACTCTGAATATTCTTGAAATTATTAACCTTCAAGAAAATGAAGGGTTTAATTGAAATAATGCAGGGAATGCCTTTTACTGTTATCTTCTATTTCAAACAAACTCTAAGATCTATTGGGTATTTGACCTGGTATATTGAGGTCTCCTACATGAATTTCTAAAACTATAATCTTAATAAATCTCATTTTTGTGGAGTACTTTTCTAAGACCACCACCCTCCTTAAATAAACTAAAACAGACTATAACTTATTAAGGATGTGAACTGGCCAGATATATTCTTTTCACTGTTGCCATAATTAGATAATGAAAAATGAAAATGCTTGGATTCTCACAAAACAATGCACACATAAAAGGCATACCAATTTGGTTCTGTTTATTCACAATATTACCACCCCTTATGCCCACCATTTAGGACCCCTTTGAATACGTAAAAATTCAAATCCAGTTATGCCCTGCTGCTCTGAGCCAGGGGTATGAGACTCACAACATTCCTGAAATGATAAACACAACTGTCTCAAATAATATAGCTTGATATAAAAAATGGCTTAGAGAACTGCAGAAAATACTGAAATTTTAGAGACAGATGTTTTTCTGATGGGATTTTCTATGAAGGCATTGAGGAAATGGTTCATCTTACTTTCAAGGAAATAGGATGCCAGGTCTATTCTAACACTCTGCCATGGTAATACTGCAGAGATAGGAAATAGATTGAAATTTGTTTCTGGTTTGACTGTATCTGTCATTTATAATTGCATAGTTACTCTGATTACATAAGCCAACCTTCCCTAGCTATCTTTTTCAGTCTTGATGTAATACCTTCCATGTGCATGTCTAGGAAAATATTTGTATAGGTGAGCATGTGTGTTATGTATTGGTTTTTAAAAAATCCTTTGTTTAGTAAATAAAAAAACTGGTAGAGAATGTCTTTTGGTCAAGAGTTCATAGATTTGAAAGGTTTGCTTCTGAAAGAATTTGTTGAAATTTTCTGACTGTTATGGGAAAATGGGCATTCAGCCCTACACAGATCATTGGGAAAATGAACCAGATTCAAGACCTCAGCTATAAAAGTCACAGAGAACATGAAATTTTGTCTAGGGTTTTATTGTAGTGACTCACAGCTGCATAATAATCACCATTGCAGAAAACAGAGGCATTCAGGTACTCAAAGAATGACTCTCATTTTGGAGATTCCAAAGGTTTTATTTTTTCATTAGAAAGAGGCACGGTATAACCATGGTTATACAAATATTGCATCATTATATCTATCATTCAATAAGCTTTCAATACATTTTTGTTACTTTGTGAGTTGATAAAAGAAGTTGATAAATGAAAAAATACAAGTTTTGATTTGCCTTTTCAGCAACACAAGGTTATTTGGAAATTAAACATTATTTAACAAGTGAATTATTTGTTTATTTATTCATCGAATACTCCTTGCCTTCGACTTAACCAATGCCAGTTACTTAGGAGAAAACAGTGAATCAGATGGACATCATCCGTGATCTTATGGTGTTTATAATCTAATGGGTTATGCTATTAGGATTAAACATGTAGATTACAGATACATAGTCTGATGGTTTCTTAAACTATCATCCATACTAAATTTGTATTCAATGGATATTTTCTAGTCAATTAGTGCCTTGCTAAGCATGCTGTCAGTTTTGAAGTTTAGTTATACATTAGTGGTATCCAGGGAATTTGTACATACAGATTTACACAACCTAAACCCAACCTACTGAATCAGAATCTCTAGAGTTGAGACCTAGAAGTCTGAATATTTAAGGAACTCTGTGACTTTGATAAAGCTAAGCTGGCATTCACAAATCAGTATTCAGGGAAAGATAGAAATCTGAAATCAGTATTTGCATAAAGTTTTATGTTCATGCCAAAACAAAAGTAAGTATCAATGGACTATTGTTCTGTGTCAAATCATTTCATGTGAAGAGGTGATCAAAGTAGGCTCAGTCATTGGCCCTACCTCATTACACCTAATATTACAATCACTGTCCCTAGGGTTTGCCACTAATGTATGGATTTTACTCCCTTGAGCCTTCTGTTACTGAGTAGCATTCTCTAGATAGTGAATCTCTTCATATTTCCTTGTCATCACTCTTTTACCTATAGTGAAACCAACTCTGAACATAACTTTCCCAATAGAAACTTGGAGGGTTTATTCACTGGCTTCAATAACTTTCACTGTAACCAAAAGAATGTTGCCTTCTCTTACCATCTCTGTTCTTATTGTTTACTCCTCACCTGTATAACAATGTAATTACTCATGTGCATAGTAAAAAAGATTCAATTTTTGGTTTTCCATACATAAGGGATTTTGGACACAAAATCATATATTCAAAGTTCCTCATAATTCTCAATCATATGGTCTCATTGCTTTCGTTCTCTGATACTTAACTCTCAAAGGACCATCTCTGTGAAGCTTTCAATTTTTCTCCCTGTGGATCTGTCCACTTTAAAAGCTGGACTAAGTCATCACTTAATATCATTAATAACTTATTGGAAATGGCAACCTAAAGCAAAATGATGTATAGGAAAATCATTTTTTTTCCTTCTCAGCAACATATAATGAAACAATGTTGAACAAAATGACATTATTTGAGGTGTCATTTTGCTTAAAATTATGGTTTCTAAGACCCTATCAATGACATTAAATGAGGATTTACTGTACTAGATTCTGCCAGCCAGCTGGGCAAAGGATCAGAACTCAAAAATAGCTCAACTGGACTTTATTAAATGCTTACATTGTTATCCAGGAATTAGTTACTTTAGAACTCATGACCTTGGGAAAACTGCAAGCTCTTCTAACCAGCAGCAAATGGCCCCGGCTATGGTTTTGAAGATAGGATAAGACATACTGAGCCAATATGCTTCCCTCTAGAATGGGGTAAGGAGTGCCTTGTATCATCCTTTCTGCAATCAGAGATCTGCTTCACTGCGTTAGAACTGCAGAGTGCACTTTTGCTTGCGGTACTCAATGCAGAGAATTAAAGACTTTCAATAAAGGGATTAAAACAGAGAGTCTGTCCTGACAAATAACTTTTGAATAGAGGGAATCTGACTTTGCATACATTCTCCTTGTTGTATAGAGGTGAAGCATCTTTATGCATAAGCATCTTTATGCATCAAGAGAGAACCACTAGTTGTTTCTGTTTTTCAGGTTTTGTTTTTTAAGGGTAAAGAAAGAATTAGTTTCTCTTTGTTTAGTGAAGCTTAATCAGTTATTCACTTAAAAAAACCTGTGTCTTATTTATTTAGCCCCAACCACTGTCCTACTGCAAAAGCATCAGAGACCCCAAGTTAGAACCACTGAATTGAACCCATCAACCGCTAAAACCGTTATTATTGATTATTATTTTATGCCATAAATTTAAGTGATTTGCTATGCATCAAAAGATAATCTCTCTCTTTCTCTGTTTGCAATTTTTTAATGATATTATTGTTGAAGGAAACCAGGTTGCTTTTCCTTTAGCATCTCCTACCATCTAGATATTGAGAATTGTACCCCCCTCCATACTGCTTAACATGTTCCTCTGTTGTATGGTTCATTTTTTAAAATAAGACACATATGTAGTTGTGTTGACAATAACAAAAAATATCTAAAGTTTGGAAGTGTGAACCCCAAATCATCACCTGTGGTTAATTGCTGCATGGTGAATAACTTAATTAAAGCATTTTTTGTTTGTTTGCTTGCCAGGTTTTGTATAGCTGTTTAGAAGGATTCATAATTAATATTGTTTTTGCCATTTATAAAATTTAACAATGAAAACATAATATAATAAAAGTAGTAAAATATTCATGGAATATTTTAAGACATTTTAGGCATTATTTTAAGAAAAGCTAAACATTAAGAAATAGTGAAAGTTTATTAATTTTCAGTCTTGAAAAGCTCTATTTTGTGAAAACTTATAAAGAATGATACATATTTTGGTCTCTGTCCACCAAGGAAAATATAAAACTCTTTTCTTTCAGGTTAATCTTCACATTGACCTTAATCTAATGAATCTCTTGATATTTATCTCATTTTAAAACTGAGGTCATTATGCAGTTGCTTTTTAAAATGCTATGGGTTGTGAATTCTGTTTCTCTCTCACATTTTATAAGGCTTACTCTGACTATATACAAAGAGATGTACTGTAAAAAAATCTAAGCAAGTAGCAAAGGGGCATGCAAGTTTAAATTAATGACTATGCGAATTAATGAGGGTGAGAGATGATTTTTCTTTTATTTGGCTTATTAGTATAATTTGAAATCAACCTAAACAACTGCTTCTGTTTTCAGCATTCTTGAAGTTTGCAGTATTTTCAGCATTCTCCTGAAGGCTGACAACCACCAGGCGATTTGTCTTTGATCTTCTTGCTTGAATTGCCGTTGTTTTCATAAATGCTTGAGCTAAGCAAAAACAGCCTGTATGAGGTTCCTTCTCTAAAACTTTACTTCCTTTATACACATTTTAATTTACATATATCGGAGAGACTATCAGCATGTCGGGATGGAAGTTTATTAAGACATTGGAGTGCTCAGCTCACATTGGACCAGCAATGTAGAAAATTGCAGCAGTATTTCTCAACCAAACCTTTGGCTGACGCAAATGCTTGGCTTTTATTTAATTGAGGTGAATACAAAGCTGATTTAGAATGCCAGCTATTTTTGTTATTTGAGTAGCCTACATTCTTAATAATCTAATTTCCATTGTGTGATGGCCCAGGGCAAAGTGCTTACTTGGAGAGGAGCAATTTGTGAACACAGATGGGCTTGAATTGAAGCAGCCAGATTTCCTGTGACCTCCCTGAGGTTCCGTTGTCCACCTGAGAGACCCCAATTGCAGCTTAGCCTAGCTATGTCCTAACCTCTTCTCACCCCCTTCTCACCATCCTAAATTATTTTCTAAATAAGTCTGAATGATTGGTTAAGAATAAGTGCTGTGTCTTTATTATCACAAAGTGGGCATTTAAATTATAACTCCAGTATAAGTCATCCCTGAAAGAAAAGCTGATCTGTAAGACTTTTATAAAGCCTTTAATTTCAAAATTATTACCTGTCTCAGGCTAATTCCCTCATTCCTTCTTCTTTTTTTGCTTGTTCATTTGTTTATTATTTTTAGTAGCAGTATCGGTTGTTGTTTTAAATATCTACCATGTGTCAAATAACATACTGGGCGCATTAAGTCTAATTTCCCACAACCCAACATTCTAGGCATTATTATCTCTGTTTTGCCGACGAGGGAACTCAAATTATGCCCTAAATCCTAAAGCTGGAAAGTGGCAGAGTAGGCCAGGCGTGGTGGCTCGCGCATGTAATCCCAGCACTTTGGGAGGCCGAGGCGGGCAGATCACCTGAGGTCAGGAGTCGAGACCAGCCTGACCACCATGGAGAAACCCTGTCTCTACTAAAAATACAAATTAGCCAGACATGGTGGCACATGCCTGTAATCACAGCTACTTGGGAGGCTGAGGTAGGAAAATCACTTGAACCCGGGAGACAGAGGTTGTGGTGAGCCGAGATCATGCCTTTGCACTCTAGCCTGGGCAACAAGAACAAAACTCCGTCTCAAAAAAAAAAAAAAAAAAAAGGGGCAGGGTCAGATTCAAATTTAATTCATCCTGGGTGCTTTTCACTCTTCTGTGTGGTTGTAGCCAAATTCCTGTTTTATTCCAAAGTAGGTCATAGTCTCAAGGAAAAACTATACTTTCACTGCTTGTTAATAGTTGCCACGACTTTGATCCTCCAGGCTAAATGAGCTATCCCATCTGTACCACAATTGCATTTTGAACATTGAATAGTACTCTTAACTCATAAATATGTGTGGCTTTCCTATTAGCTTGCTGTGAGCTCTTGAACAGAAGAACTACATTAATCTTGGTATCTGTAGTGTCTGACACACAGTAATTATTCAATAAATGAGATGCCCTTCCCTGAACTAGTAAGTTTACTTTTTGCTCCACCTGCCATCAGTTCCTCACCCTCCTCTATTGAATTTTAGATAAAAGTGGAGGTAATACATAGAAGACTTTATTTATTAAAACAAGATACAACTAAAAGCTGGCTATTCAATAAAAAGGTGGAGTACATTTACTATAATTTAACAATAAACAAATAATGTATTTCATGTGCTATTCTACTGATCTCTGCTAATGCCTGGTTTCTAAACATTGTCCTAAGTTTATATTCCAAACTTCCAGCATAAAATTTCAAAAAGTACAAAGGTAGGATTTTCCCTGACAACATTATTGATGATGATTGACTAGATATTGATAAGAAAGAAAACCTTATTTACACAATAAGATGATATTTAGCGTGAATAAGTGTAGAAATTTATATTTTAATAATAAAAATCAATCATATATGTCAAGAAAAGAATAATCCAAGCTTGACAGAAGTTCATCTGTAACACTTTGGGAGGCTGAGGCAGGCAGATCACTTGAGGTCAGGAGTTAAAGACCATCCTGGCCAGCATGGTGAAACCCTGTCTCTACTAAAAATACAAAAATTAGCTGGATGTGGTGGTGTGTGCCTATAATTCCAGCAATTTGGGTGACTGAGGCATGAGAATCGCTTGAACCTGGGAGGCAGAAGTTGCATTGAGCCAAGATAGCACCACTGCCCTCCAGCCTAGGGGACAGAGAGAGAGACTGTCTCAGGAAAGAAAAAAGTTCATATGCAAAATATTCGGAACTTTTAAATTATCTCCAAGCCTATCATAATCCAAATGGAGAAAAGTATCCATCAAAAAATGGAGTGTGCAGATCATGATCAATAAAAATATCAGGTTTTGCCATTTACTATTTTTGTCACATTGGACCTTTGTATTTCTTTCTGTTCTAAAATGAAAAGTATACATATTAGTTGTTATTTTATAACAATATACTCATGAATATTTACTTCTTCCTACATAACATTGCGAGGGTCTAAGACATGCTTAGACAATTGGATAGCCACATTTTCGGAAGGATATTGTACATTCACAAAAATATAATGAGATTGTGAAAAGGTCTGAAAACCAGTCCATACAATGAATAACTGAGCAACTTAGGATGCCTAGCTTGTGGAATAGAAGACTGTTTTGAAATACAGATGCATATCATGTGGAAAATGCTCAATTTGTGCTGTACTTCTATAGAGAAAATTTATAAGAAGAAAGTGTTCAGTTCATTAAATGAAAGAAAAGTTTAGTAATGAGCAGACTTGAAATAAACAATTTGAGAAATATTAACTTTAATGTAACCAGAAGTATTTAAATAATAATCTGTTGGGGATGCTATGGAACACTGCTTCTCAAATTTTATTACACATAAGAACCACTTGGGGATCTTATTAAACTACAGATTCTGTTTCAGTAGATCTGGGGACTGCCATGCCTCATTTCTAACAAGCTCCCAGGAAACTGTCCTCACAACTACTACCCAGGTTAAGAAACAGAACATTGCCAAGCTGTTTCAGCATCTCCTACATGTGCCTTATCTCATTTATAGCCCTTTACTTTCCTAAAGTGTAACCACTATCCTGAAGTTTATGGTAACCACTTTACTTTTTTTTTTTTTTTTTTTTTTTTTTTTTTTTTTTTTGAGACGGAGTTTCTCTCTGTTCCCCAGGCTGGAGTGCAGTGAACGGATCTCAGCTCACTGCAAGCTCCGCCTCCCGGGTTTACGCCATTCTCCTGCCTCAGCCTCCCGAGTAGCTGGGACTACAGGCACCCGCCACCTCGCCCAGCTAGTTTTTTGTATTTTTTAGTAGAGATGGGGTTTCACCGTGTTAGCCAGGATGGTCTTGATCTCCTGACCTCGTGATCTCCTGACCTTGATCTCCTGACCTCGTGATCCGCCCATCTCGGCCTCCCAAAGTGCTGGGATTACAGGCTTGGGCCACCGCGCCCGGCCCATTTTTTGCATTTCTTTGTGTATATATTATCCAAATGTGAATTTCTAGAATCTGTAGTGTAGTCTTGGCCAACTTTTAAGTTGGTATCTTTTGGAGATATATATATGAAATATGTATTATATATATAATATGTAATATATTAAATTATATATATTTTATATATATAAAATATGTATTAATTTCCACAGATTTTTGGGTAACAGATGGCATTTGGTTACATGAGTGAGTTCTTTAGTGCTGATCTGTGAAATTTTGGTGCACTCATTACCCAAGCAGTATACACTGAACCCAATTTGTAGTCTTTTATCCCTCAGCCTCCACCCATCCTTTGCCCCAAGTCCCCAGAGTCCATTGTATCATTCTCATGCCTTTGCATCCTTATAGCTTAGCTCCTACTTATGAATGAGAACATATGATGTTTGGCTTTCCATTCCTGAGTTACTTCACTTAAAACAAAAGTCTGCAGTTCCATTCAGGTTGCTGCAAATGCCATTAATTCATTCCTTTTTTATGGCTGAGTAGTATTCCATCATCTATCTATCTATCTATCTATCTATCTATCTATCTATCTATCTATCTATCTATCTCACAGTTTCCTTTTCCAATGGTTGATCAATGGTCATCTGGGCTGGTTCCATATTTTTGCAATTGCAAATTGTGCTGCTATAAACATGCATGTGCAAGTATCTTTTTCGTATAATGACTTCTTTTCCTCTGAGTAGATAGCCAGTAGTGGGATTGCTAGATCAAATGGTAGTTCTACTTTTATTTCATATTCTACCACTATCCTTTTCTTTTCCTCATAATTTATCTGATGAAGAACCTGGGACATTTTACCTGTAGTTTCCTGCATCTGGATTTTGTTGTTGACTAATGGTGCAATTCCACCGGTTCCTCTGCCTTCTACATTTTTTGGAAATTGGCAACCTTATTCAGAAATCTAATCAGACTCAGTTTTGATCCCTTTGCAAAGACTGTATATAGATGGTAGTGTGTTTTTTCATCAGAAAGTCCATAATGCCTGATTGTCCTTCCTTTTTGAGTTACCAGCCGTTAATTCTCAATATCTGGTCCATTAATTAATTGGCAAAGACAAAATAGTGATATTCTTATTTTTATCATTTCATTTACATTTATTAACTTAGATGATTTTTTATAAGGATATACTTCCTCATCTTCTATGATAGTGTAATTTTATATAGGAAAGGAAGTATATGTTTTAACATTTTATCTTATTTGTCCATTTTCAGCATTATAAATTAAGTTCCTGTCATCACCTTGAGAAAGTAGCTAGTTTTAAAAAAAATCGTATGTCATTATGAACTGATGAACTGAACTTTTTTTTTTTTTTTTAATATTCAATCCATTGTAATTCTTATTGTAACTCAAACTCAAATTGCCCCCTTTTTTGGCTAGTGGGAATCTGTTTAAGTTGGCTCCTGAGTTTTTTTTAGCAGAGTAGTCTATGGAAATTTTCTAGGTGTCTGGTATGTCACAATGTTCCAGGCTTATTCAGAGTATTTCCTGACCCAGGCCTGGATTCAACCATGTATCCAAGAAGCTCTGGTTTCTTTTAATAGGAAATAGTATTTTATGACAACTCTCTGGAATAAGTTGCTACTAAATTGTTAGTGTTTCTAGAATGTCTTAGATAAAGCTAGGATATGAGGTATTTAGAGATAAAGGAATTAGAGATAAAGTAATTTATGCATAAGTTTGATATTGTCAATTCAAATTGAGGATTAAGAAGCTTTTCCCCAAACTCTTCTATATTACATTTTTAATTTTTCTTCCACTCTGAGAATCCTGGTTCTTAAGAACACAGAGATGAAAGTATTCAACAATTGTTCATTTATTAAAATTCCCACATTACACATATAACTTCATATAATATTACTAAATTTTTTCTAATTTTTTTAATGAAAAGTGTATATATTTGTGGTGTACAATATTATGTTTGATATATGTATACATTGCAGAATGGCTAAATCAAACTTATTTAGCATATGGATTATCTCACATACTTATTTTTTATGGTGAGAACACAAAACCTACTCTTAGAAATTTTCAACTATAAAATATATTGTTATTAACCATAGTTGCCATGATACACAATACATCTCTTGAACTTATTTCACCTTTCTAGATGAAATATTGTATCCTTTGATGAATAGTTCCCTAATCCCTCCATCCCCCAGCCTTGGTTACCACTAGTTTTGATTATTCCCCATTATGAGGTCCTATCCTGCAAGACAGTCCTGACAGAATAGTTTTGAGACACACAGAGATTAGATTACTCTAGACCCTTCAGAACATCTTACTGTGGGTCTCCCGCAGTCACCCTTATCACGAATGGACAATGGTCCTTCCATTTTCTTAAGTTATTTTCAAATTGGGCTGCCTCTTTACAGTGAGTACCTGTTGGCTAATAGCAATTTTTGGTTCTAAAATTTGTCGGATTCTCTGTTGCTTCCCATGCTTTCTCCTGCACAGATGCTAAGTTATAGATCTTACTGCTGTTAGTGTCTTGTCTGTCTACCTGTTGTATTTTTAAAATCCACTTTATCGGCCGGGCGCGGTGGCTCAAGCCTGTAATCCCAGCACTTTGGGAGGCCGAGACGGGCGGATCGCAAGGTCAGGAGATCGAGACCATCCTGGCTAATAGCGGTGAAACCCTGTCTCTACTAAAGAATACAAAAAAAAAACTAGCCGGTCGACAAGGCGGACGCCTGTAGTCCCAGCTACTTCGGAGGCGGAGGCAGGAGAATGGCGTAAACCTGGAGGCGGAGCTTGCAGTGAGCTGAGATCCGGCCACCGCACTCCAGCCTGGGCGACAGAGCCAGACTCCGTCTCAAAAAAAAAAAAAAAAATAAAAAATAAAAAAAATAAAATAAAATCCACTTTATCAAAAAATAATTTACATACAGTGAAATGTATTAATTTCAAGGGTACAAATTTATGAGTTTTGACAGTAAACATAGAGAAAAATCTCAATTGTCCCCAAAACTTCCCTGTGCCCTTTGATTTTCATACCACATACCTCAGGCCCTAGACAACCTCCCATCTGCTTTCTATTAACATAATTCGTTTTATTATTTAGAATTCCATATAAGTGATATCACACCAAATGCATTCTTGGCTGACTTTTTTTCTTTTAGCATAAAGAAAGAAAATATTCTGACTTTGAAATATATCTACATGATTGCATTCATGAGAAATCTGTTCCTGAGTAATTTTTTATTGTTTAGATGTACCATAATTTGTGTATCCATTCACTTGTTGGTGCCCATTTTAATGGTGTCCAGTTTTTGGCTTGCATGGATGGATTCTGGATGTGAAGTCTATGGTCGTTCTTTGTTTCCCTGTACATGGTACATGTATCTTTTCCCTCTGGCTGCTTTTATCATTTTCTTTTAATCATTTGCTTTACACTGTGTTAACTAAAATTGTCATGTTGGAATCATGTTCTTGCTTTACTTGGTTCACATATATTTCCACTAATGTGGTAGTATGAGAAGGGAAGATTGACTATAGTTTCAAATATATATTTACCAAATCAGTGAGGTGACTTGATTCAACTCTAGGCAAATGAATTTTTAAAAAACTTGCAATAAGTAAATAAATTTACAGAGGATTATAAATTACTTATACAAGAAAATATATACAAATTTAATAGACAATTAACATAGATGGCAAAAGGTAAAATGGTCATGGTTACTTTCCTTAAAAGTTTCCAGACTCAGATGACTTCTTAGGTGAATTTTGTCAAACATTTTAGACAGATATCCTTGATGCTTTAAAATGTTTCAAGCACACAGAATGAAAATAAAATGCTTCATTTATTAAAATAAGTAGCATAGTGTTGATCTGACAAACTAATACAACAGAGAAAAATTAGAGACTAGACTTACTTACAAGTGTTATTGAAGAATCCCAAATGTCAGATAAATAATAGCATTAAATAAATGAATTATGGACAAGTAAACTTCATATCAAGAAAATAATGACAGTTCAATATTAATAAATCTGTAATTTATCATTTAATAAGTCAGTAGGGGAAATCCTATTTGTCTCCAGAGATGCTGAAAAGGCAACTGATATGATTTATATCCATTTCTTATTTTTAAAAAACATCCAATCAAAAAGAAACAGATTAAACCAAAAACCAGGGTCATTCTCAATGATGAAGCAGTGGATTCATTTCTATTAAAGTCTAGTGGAAGAAATGCTATTCACTGTTATTTCTATTTAATATCATTCTATAAATTCTAATAAAATATTAGAGGAAGGCAAAGTATGAGTAGTGAGAAAGAAGTGACAAATTTATTACTATTTGCAGTTGATATATTTACTAGAAAATCTGAAATAATTAGTTTTAAATGTACATGATATGAAAGAAAATATATTTTACTAAAATTTCTGGTTACAAATTTGATATAAAAATCAATAGCTTAATAATAATATGTTATATACTTGCAAATTGCTAAGAGGGTACATTGCTAAGTACTCTCACCACAAAATAATAAGTATGCGAGGTAATGGATATGTTAATTAGCTTGATTTAGTCATTCCACAATGTATGCCATAACTGTATACAACTTTTGTCAACTAAAAAATAAGTTTAAAAAAATCAATAGCATTCATATACACAAACAAAACAATGCATTAGAAAATATAAAAAGGTATCTTATTTCAAATAGTAAAAGATAAAATATATTGGAATAGATTTAAAAAGACATCTAAGGGATCTAAATAAAAAACATTTTGACTCTATTTATGAGCTTTCATAAAGGAAGGCTCAACTAAGTAGAAATACATTGTTCTTGGTTTAAAAAGCTTCCTGAAAATGTGTCAGAAATCTCCAAATTAATTAATAAATTAAAAGTGCTCCCAAACAACAACAAAAAAACTAGCATAAAAAAAAAATTTGACAATTTGGTTTCAAAGTTCATTTGGAGACGTTATAGTGCTTAAAATAATTTTCCATGTCTTTCGAGGATAGAAAAATATAACAGAATAGTAGTATAAAATAACTAATTTCATATGAGAATTCAGCATGAAATTTGATTTCAAATATTTTTATATGTGGTATTGAGCCAAATGTTAGTTCTTTGGGGGAAAAAACACTGCATTTCTTCTGAACTCTTTTAAATTTAAAAATGAAATTGAATTAATACTAAACCAGGGGATAATAAACATTGGTGAATAGATTTTACTTAACAATGTATCACAGAAACCTTTGATATCTGGCACACAAACATCTGCATTACTTTAATAACACGTGTTTTTTTATTTAGGACCATATTATAACTTATGTAAATATAACCTATGGCTAGGTATTAAATTACTTCCATATTAGAAGCAATGCTAAAATGAACATCCTTTCCAAATGAATAAGTGATATTTGTAGGAGAAATTAAAGTGCAAAAGAGTATGATGTACACACATTTTTAGAAAATGATGTAGTCAAATTTATCTTCTGTAATATTAAATTTCAACTTCAAATGTTAAGAAAAAATTTTAATTGTGTTTGTGCCTTGGATAGAAATTGGGTTTGTGAAATGAAAGTGACATACCATTTTATTGTGCATTAACCAGTGCATGTTATTTATTAATGAACTTGTTGGATAGTTAAAGGGAGGATGTCTACAGTGGAAGTGAGGAGAGCAAACTGCAGAGCGTTGTGGATCTGTGATCTTATTTTTACAGAAAGAAAGCTATTTGTAAATATATAATTTGAACTCAAAATGATTGGAACAAAACGAGAAGAGTTATAAATAAAAAAGAAAAAGGGAATAAAATAACGCTCTTGGGAAGACATCAAAGATATCTGGATTTGTTTCTAACGATTTTTCTCAATTAGCTAAAATTAGATTCAGTTCCAGGAGATGCCATTAATATTTCATGATAACATTATTTAAACTAATAAAAAAATATATATATTTATCTCGTCAAAATTTTAATTTTTAAAACCACATTCTTTCTTTCCCTCCTGTTAAGAATCTTGTAACTCTTTTAGTGTACAACATGGTGACTCACAATCTCTAAAAAGTATCTGGTAAATATATGTGATGGAGAAAAAAGGAAAGCCCATACAAAATTAAACAAGGAACAGACTCGGTCTCTACTAAAGATACAAAAGAATTAGCCGGGCGTGGTGGCGGGCGCCTGTAGTCCCAGCTACTCAGGAGGCTGAGACAGGAGAATGGCGTGAACCCGGGAGGCGGAGCTTGCAGTGAGCCGAGATCATACCACTGCACTCCAGCCTGGGCGACAGAGCGAGACTCCGTCTCAGAAAAAAAAAAAAAAAAAAAAAAAAAAAAAAAAAAAGTAAAAAAAGAAAAAAAAAAAGAAAAAAAAAAAAAAAAAAAAGAAAAAAAAAAAGAAACAAAGTAACAAAGTGAAGAATATAAGAAATAAAAAATAAGTCAAAAAATGAGAATGTTTATGGAGGTAGAGGTTATTCCTCAAACCACATTTGACATTGTGAGATGCAAATAGATTTTTGTCCATAAAGTGCAAGACTAGATAATTAAATGGATCTCCTTTTGAATGCTACAAGACTCCTTCAGGTATCTATTCAAAGGGAATTTTCTCAATGGAACCTACCTGGACCATCCCATTTAAAAACTGTATTCGCCCACCCATTCCTTCATCTGGATTTTTTTTTTAACTCTGTTCTGTGTGTTCCTTTTTCATAGCACTTACCACCTTCTAAAAGTTCATAGACTTATTTATTATATTTATAATTGTGACAGAACCTAACTTCCCTGGCAGAACCTAACTTCCAAGAAGATAGAGATCTGTGTAATTTATTCTCTGATGTACTAATAGCACCTGGAATAATGCTCACACATAATAAGCATTCAATAAATATGTGTGAATAAATGAAAATATATAGAAGAAATTACTAGCCATAAAAGCAAAACATCACAGTACATTTTTAGGCAAGGCTAGAGATTTAACTCGCAAGGATTTAAAAGCATTCTTAATAGACTGAGTAGAGGAATAGATTAATTAAAAATTTAGAATCTATAAAATATTTATGAAGCACCTCTGTGGTAAAGTACATTAACTGAAGAGTATGAATATATTAATAATTAAAATCACAATACATTTTAGAATTGATATTTCAAGAAGTTTTTTTAAAACATCCAATTTGCTTTCCTAGAAACAATATATTTGCCCTCTCTCCTTTGGTCATATGCATTCACATCCCAATAGCCTTCTAATCATAGGATCTTGGGTAGATATTGCATCCAGTGCTTTTCACAACTTCGTTTCTAATGCCCTTCAGCTACTCATTCCCAGGACCACACCTTGAAGCTTGCCAACACTTGCAAAGCTTTCACATTTGATATAATCAGTTTCCACCTGTAGTCTTCTGACCATGATTTCCTATTTTACACTAAACTCAGTTATTCAGCCAGTTATTCAAACTAAATCTAATCTTGAATCTAAGGGTTGAATCCCATGTCCACTGAATGTTTTCCTTTGCCTCAAAGCATCGGCTGCTTTCTGTAGTAACTTCCCGTCTTTGCAAGGTTAGATTTCATGACCTATCACTTCATCCACTCTTCTTCTACATAGATAGTATTAATATTAATACTAATTCCATGTTAAAACTAATACTACATTTAATGCCAATACTAATATAAATAGTTAACATTTTTGAGCACCTGGTACATGCCCAACATTATTCTAGTCTCTGTGCATGTAGTGTCTAGTTTAATCTTCACCACTCCATAGGTAACTTTTGTGTTATCCTCATTACACATATGAAAAAAGCTAAAGGAAAATATGGTTAAAATTCTTGCTTAAGGTGGCACAACTGAGATTTGGAACTAGGCTACGAAGCCCAAAAATCAGGTTCCAGAACTTACACTCCTAACCATGGTATCTGCCTTCACACTTCGTTGAAACTGCCTTTGCAAGTTTACATTGACCTGCCTACTGCTAAGTGTAATCAACACTTATTCTCCATGGCAGATAGGTGAAAGGATACATTTATGATCTCCATTCTCAACTAAACTCTCAAATTCTCTCCAAAGTCTTCTGGTTGGTTGACTCTCTCTCCCGTTCTCTGTAGCAACTCTATCAAATGATCTGTACTTGTTCAAACTTTACTTCCATTTCATTTATTATTAAAATATAAAATAACCCGTGTTAAAAGGTAAACTGAGGCACAGTAAATTTTTTAAAGAGTTTATTTGAGCAAACAATGATTCATTAATTGGGACGTTCCAGACAACAATTGGTTCAGGAGATCCACCAGGAAAATGCAAGAGGGAGGTTTTTATGAAATGAATACAGAAATAAAGCAAATAAGATATTTGATTGGTTATAGCTATACAGTTGCCTTATTTGGTCTATGCTGTTGGATAGTCCTGAGTTATATAATTATAATTTTTGTTGGCTGCTTCCAATTGATTGAACTTAATTTCTGTTTTTCTTTAATATATACATTCACAATAAATAGCTCAAGGTAAGTTTCACTTATGTTTGCGTATTGAGCAAGGTTAAAGTTGCTTAAGAAGCCTGACTAGATTTGATTGCTCAGAAATTTTTCAGTCTTGGTCTCCATGTTTATTTATTTTAATACTTGTTTAAGGGGGAAAGTTGAAAGTATCAGATAGCCGGGCACAGTGGTTCACGCCTGTAATCCCAGCACTTTGGGAGGCTAAGGCGGGTGGATCATGAGGTCAGGTGTTCAAGTCCAGCCTAGCCAACATAGTGAAACCCCGTCTCTACTAAAAATAAAAATAATTAGCTGATCATGGTGGCAGGCACCTGTAATCCCAGCTATTTGGGAGGCTGAGGCAGGAGAATCACTTGAATCTGGGAGGTGGATGTTGCAGTGAACCGAGATTGCGCCACTTCACTCCAGCCCGGGGAACAGTGTGAGACTCCATCTCAGAAGAAAAAAAAAAAAAGAAAGTATCAGATAAATTTACCCATACCTCTCTCATACCTCTTACTACCATGGACATTTATTTCTCCTCCTAGTTAGTGCTGTTCCTCTAACCTTGTCGTCATATCTCCTCCTGCTTCTCAGGGAGCAAGGAGAGCTTACCACTTTTGCTTTCACAAAACACTTTTACCTTCCCTGTCACTGCAGTCTTACAACTTTGCACTTACTTTTGTGACTGCTTATTTTTACTCTCTGTTGCCTTCTATTTCTCTGCCTTACTCTTAAGTTCTGGTGTTTATCAAGATTCAACTCTAGGCTTTATTCTTTTGGCATGCTATATATTACCACTAGCCTCTATCATCCATTTTCATTGTTTCAGTTATTACAGTTAGCCTAAAATTTGTATCTTTCACTCAGATCTCTCCTGAGCTTTAAACCAGTGTATGTAACCATACGCTGGATATTTCTGTTTGAATGTTCCATAAGCACCTTAAATTCAGTGTCTAAAAGTGAACCCTCATTCTCCTCAATGAACCTCCTGTTTCTCCCATATTTTATAGTGAATTGGGATCACTATCCACTCAGTTGTGTAAGATGTAAACTTCAAAGTAACGTCATTCAAAAATGTTGCCTTTCTCTCAACCCTGACATCCAATCAGCCTTCAAAACTTGCCCATTCTACCTTCTATATATATCTTGAATCTCTCCACTTCTCTCTAAGACAACTGACATTTTCCTAATATATGTAATAATAGATACTTTTTACTGGGGTATTGTAATAGTTCCTAATTGCTCTCTCTTCATCCAGTATACTCACCATAATCCACATCCTTAACAACTGGAGAATATACTTCCACCTTCCCAAGATGTCTCAGTGTCTCAGCCCATTCTGGGATTAGGCTCAGGCTTGAGGTCTAGAATCTTGATATTCAAATCAGTTCCAGGTAAGGATGAGACAAATATGGTTTCTTTCAGTTGGAAAATCTGTGAACTGAAGAGATAAGTTAGTTGCCTTCCACACACCCAATGAGTGGTGAGACGGGGACAGAATAGCCGTAACAGATACACCTATTCAGTAGGGTACTGGATGGCAGAGACTGTGAGAGAGAACAGGAGAAACATAGCAGTCACTAGTTCCAAGCAAATTATGAGAGGTAGATAGGCATATATCTCTAGTTCTAGCTAGGTTGCCATTTGACTTCCTGGGAGTGGGTTTCTGTGGCTCTTGGCTCCCTCTGGGCTTTTAGCTTCATGACCTGAGTCACTTTCTCTTTTTTATTAGAAATGGTCCATGCTTGCTGGGGAGTAGTTTCTCCTTCTGATTCCTTTCCAGGAAGGCTGAGAATACTGTTTGTCTCTCCAATCAGGCTTTCTGTGTGAAAAGCCCTGGTATCTTCTGCTCGCAACTGGAATCATTCCTTATAGTGTGCCAGAAGTTGTTCCTGGTGTACTGGGACATGCATTCTGGTGGGTGCTTGGAGGAGAGTATGAAGGGATTACAACAGACTTGGATGAAGGAATTTCCACCAAGGGAAAAAGAGATTGTATTTTTAGCCTACTTTACACAGTTAATCTAACGAATCATTTCATTAATGTTGACTGTTCTTCCAGCCAAAGAGCAGAATTGAAAGAAACTTTTTACTGGTTGAAGCCACATGTGAGCTTTTCTAAATCCTCTGACCATTTGAAAGTTTAAAAGGTCCGTAACTTTCCAATTGTTAGCCTTAGGGTAAACGGAAACCTAAAATGGTCTGGGATTACCTTGATTATGAGAGTGGAAGTAACCTTCAGATTATTTCCCTGAAATTGCATTCCTAACAAAAAAAAAAAAAATACTGATAGATAATTACTAACAAGCCTGGTCTTTAATAGTACACTTACCTTGTTCTGAGAAGTATGTGAATTATAGATCAGATGTCTCTCTGGGTAAGGATGAACCACTTCTCACATATAATCTTGTTTTAAAATCCCATATTAACATTGTTTTCCTAAATCTGCTTCAGCATCTTTATACTACTCAGAAAATAGAAATAACTCATATTTGCCCATATGTGTAGCAATAAATAGGAAGGATTGTGCACCACAGATAATGTTTGCTTCCTTCAATGACAGTGTCCTGAAGCAATGGAGTGTTAAATTATTTAGAAATACTTCTTCTCAGATTGGTAGTATTTGTCTTTTTGTCAGAATATTGTCTTTTTGTCATATTGTGCCAAAGATGGGCACAATATGACTGAAATTATGTATTTACTGAGAAAAGCATGATTTGTACTTGTTTTCAAGTGAGGGAATTATAAATTCAATACTTTGCTACCTTTCTATGTATAATTTCTGTCAGAAATAAGCATTCAATCTATTCACATTATCATAGTTGAAACTGGAATTCTGGTTTTATTTTTCAAACACTGATTTGAAAAAAATTCATCAACTCTTCTGCTTTAGAGGAGATTTTGAGCATAGTGTCTGTGATGGTTTGTGTTGTGTCAACTTGGTCACGCTGGAATGATGTTTCTCCAAATCCTCACCTTTCTGTGGTCCTGGATTGTGTGAGATTTGGAAGGTGGAAGTGAAGCAGTAGCCGTTAATGTCTGAAGGCCAGTGTTGTGAGAGGCATCATAAACCCAGATGTGAGGGCAGGTTCTAGTGTGTCCTCACTCTCCCCAGGTCATCATCCTGATTGCTGGCCCTGCTGCCCAGTCATGACCTTCAGGCCCCATAACTGGACCTTGGGCTGTTGACTAACAGAAGCAGTAACTACACAAAGGCAACAGCTTTCTATAGACGACAACCCCAGCAACATTACGTGGCCCCATGTCCACAGCTCACTGTGTCATTCTCCCTGGATTCCTTTGCAGGCTCCAATTTGTCCATCTGCACCAGAGGTTTGGCAGTTGCCAGGTCTGATAACAAAGCTGCTTGTGGGTAGATAAAATCATTGAGAAATAGCATGCAGGGATTACCTGGGAATATTAGGAGTATCTGTTTTAATTAGTAAGATCTGGTAAGTGTTTATCTAAAATTGGAGCAACCACTAACCAGTGTGACTTAAGAAAAATTTTTAAAAATTTTGTATAATTTTAATTAAATTACAACACTGAAGTAGTATAAAATATTTTTCTATTAAACCAACTTTATTGTTTTGGTAAAACTTATATTTCACTTTACCTGTAGCATTGCATAAGATGTTATTGCCTTATTGTTAATGTGTAGGTTGGCTGCATGTATCTAGTCATTGTTAATAGATTGATTCAGATTGAACACATTTTACATTTTAAATGAAGGCTTACTACTGATGCAACATTGAGTGAAAATGCTACCACTAGAATAGTAAACAGAAAAAAAGAGATTAGTAGTCATGTTACAAATTTCATGAGGAATGGGATTGCATTTCAGTAGGGCACAGCAGAGCAAAAAAGCGCTTTTATTTTTGTGTACATTTCTTTAAAAGGTAAAAGTAGTGGGCAGTTTTTTTGTTGTGGGCAAAGTGTACAACATAACATGTGAGAAAACATTTTCCACAAATTTATAGTAATTGTAAGATTTTTTCCTAGCAAAAAAAGAATCATTTGAGTTTAGCCACTTGAAATAATTTTTAAAAGGAACCAGAACAAGGAACGATGAATTGGTTAAAATTAAAATTAAAAACTAACAAAAATTTTTAGTGATTTTTTTTCCAGAACTACTTGTAAGACGTTAGTTTTTTAAATAAGAAACCATTTTTACATGGAGAAATGCAAAAAATGATTCATAATTTTCACCTTTAAAAAATAATACTGCCATTAAAAATTATATATATGACTTGTATTTAATTTCTCTTAGATAGTGCTGATTCAAAGAGTATTTGGAGACTTGAGGTAAAGTCTCATTCAAATGAATCTGAGAGGCCAGAAAAGCTTCCACTTCAGCATTCCAGATATTTCCATTTCTAGGGGACCTTTGCAAAGTATATTTTAGTTTTTACTACATAACTCATAAAAATTTGATATTTTACTGTTAAAATTACTGGCTACTTGTGCTTATATGCATTAGTTAATATCCGTGTATTTAAAGATATTTCTTCAGAAACTTAGACAATTGAGAGGAAAAAACAATAACATTTTAATATTAGTATTAAAATCCTAATACCATAATTGTTAGCATTTCTTCAATAGCTTTTCTTTTACAGCACAAAATCTCATTTGAAATAAGTAAAACATAAGTAAAACATGAAAAGACTATTGGAAACAAAACCTTTTAAGAACAGCAAACATGACATCATGTAATTAAAATATAGAAAAGCATACAGTTTTGCCAACGAATATTACATTCACAAGTTTTTAGTGGCAAATATTTGGTAGAATAAGAGATGGGACATATCAGCATACCCATATTATTTGGAGGTGGTTCTTGATAACCATGCTCTTTATAGCTAATTATTTTTGTATAGTCAGAATAATATTTGCTATTATATTAGGTTACATTGCTGCATTTGAACTATCGATTTAGAGTTTATCTTGCCCGTTGAAGAACTGATCTTGGATTTTTCTTTTGTTGTGCAATTTCATTTGTGCCATTTCTAACCATATTGTATTGTTTTTAGAATGACTTTCTTCTTCAAATAACAAGTAGCCAAACTCCTTGAAAATGTAAAGTGCTCTATCAATATAAAGTTTGGGTTACCAGGCTTGGCAGCCAACACAGTTTAATGAGTAAACAAACACTCTGCAGAAACTTAGACCTGCTTAACCCATTCAGGCAATTCTAAGTATTTTAATTCTGCCGGAAATGTAGCCTACTGTTTTAATGAATAGTCAGAAAATATCCTTAATACTTATGGATATTGATTCCAGCTGGAGATGCCTATCACCTCAGTTGACATTTAATATCTTTTCAAGGGATTCTCTTGAAGAGGGAAATAAAAGAAAGAAAAAGAACTGAACTTGCTTTATCATTCTTGAAAGTATTTACCAAATTGAAAGAACCTCAGTTTTTAAAAAGTAAACCACCTTAGGGAAAAAGCATAAATGTCATTGCTGCCTAACTAGGTTTTAGAAGTCCAGAAGTCAGAGGGGGGCCTTCATAGACAAAGCCTGATTCTGAAATAGTTTTGATTCCTGTATCTGACTGAGAATGTGTCAGTGCTATTTGTAAAGTGTATGTGGTCATGGAAGTTATCAGCATATTAAAATGTATTCCCTATGCAGCCATAAAAAAGGATGAGTTCATGTCCTTTATAGGGACATGGATGCAGCTGGAAACCATCATTCTCAGCAAACTATCGCAAGAACAGAAAACCAAACACCGCATGCTCTCACTCATAGGTGGGAATTGAACAATAAGATCACTTGGACACAGGAAGGGGAACATCACACACTGAGGCCTGTTGTGGGGTGGAGAGAAGGGGGAGGGATAGCATTAGGAGATACACCTAATGTAAATGACGAGTTAATGGGTGCAGCACACCAACATGGCACACGTATACATATATAACAAACCTGCATGTTGTGCACATGTACCCTAGAACATAAAGTATAATAAAAAAATAAAATATAATATAATATATTCCACATGGATACTTTTTCTGCCATTCTTCTCATTTAGTACTCCTAACCTTGTAAAGTAGAAAAAGAAATTTAAAAGGGAGATGTCATTCAGAATAATATATTTATGCTACTTGGCTAAATATCAGGCTGTGTAATGTGAAGGACATAGAAATTCCAGGATGGCAGCGTAAGGTGCTTGAGGAACCCTTTCCCCAGCAAAACAACAATAATTTAAAGTCCCTGGAAGTTGTCCTAAAGTCATAGAGTGAATGAAACAGTGAGAGGCCGTGGCATTTGAGCCACAAGGTTGTGTCCTTTTAACTTTCATCCCTAGCTCCATGTTACAGAGGTGCTACCCCAGGTGCTCTTCTCTGGGCAACTGCAACCAAGAAGAGAGGGGCTCCCTCTCCTCCAGCCTCCCAGTCTTGGGCCATGGTTTCTACATCTCACCGTCATCCTAGTCCACTGTTGGAGAAGTTCTCTTCCAAGCAGATGTGGCTTAGAGAAGCAGATCTTCCTTTCCCTACCCAGTACCTACTCATAAAGATGAAGCTCAACCCCAAATGCAACAGGCTGAAACTACTGGGACCCCTATCAACCTTGCCCCAACATACTTATAGGGTGAAAGTTCCATATCAGTGGGGCAAGCTAAGAAAATAGTGGCAGCCACCCTGCCCTTCCCCTCATCACAACTCATAGAGCAGAATGTACTCTTGAAAAAGTATGTCCCTACCCCAGCTCTGGTGAAATAGCACAAGGGTTCCACCCAGGAGGAAAGGCAGGCCATAAAGACAAGGAGCTCTCATCTCTTCCTCAGGAAACTGCCTTTATTTGGAACAGAGCATAGAGAATTCTATGACTAAGGGCATTTTTAAAAATTATGGAGATCTTGGTGGAAAGCAATTTAAAAAGACTAGTAGCTCTATGAAATATGCAAAATGGCAGAGCAACCAAAGGTTTAATAGAGAGCGACAGAGAAAGAGATAACCAAAAAGAGCCCTCTTGGGATCATAGTCAGTTCTTGGGGTAGGAAGGCTGTGCACATGTGCTTTCAGAAACAATCAGAGCGTGATATGTAAAGACTTGGAAGCATCCCCACAAAGTGCACAGGCCCATCAACACAAGGCAGAGCCCTCACTGTCATAGGGAGTGAAGGACAGCCTCTGATCAAACACAAATCAAACAATAACCTGCTCTGACCTGGGAGCTGCTCCTAGGAGGATAAATATGAAATAGAATCCCTAATTCCAGTCAGTCTGTGTGACTGTATGTGCCCCCAAAGCTACTTCCTTCTTGAGAAAGTTTGGAAAGATAACTTTTTTTTTTTTTTTTTTTTTTTTTTGAGACCGAGTCTCTGTCACCCAGGCTGGAGTGCAGTGGCGCCATCTCTGCTCACTGCAAGCTCTGCCTCCCGGGTTCACACCATTCTCCTGCCTCAGCCTCCCAAGTAGCTGGGACTATAGGCAGCCGCCACCGCACCCGGCTAGTTTTTTGTATTTTTTTAGTAGAGACGGGGTTTCACCATGTTAGCCAGGATGGTCTTGATCTCCTGACCTCGTGATCCACCCGCCTCAGCCTCCCAAAGTGCTGGGATTACAGGCGTGAGCCACCGCGCCCGGCCTGGAAAGATAACTTTCAAGTTACTTGTCTGTGGCAAAACACAGGGCAACAAATATAAACTCCCTGAACTCTGATATCAGCCTCTAGGCCACACAGCCCTTGATGAGTAAGTGGCTTATGCCAACCCAAGGATGACCCCTAGGGAATGAGGTCAAGAGCTAAAACAAGGGAAAGAAATCTGTGCAGGGACATCAGAGGCTGCACACCTGGAGGGAATTAGAATTTGCAGAATTAGTTTAATTAAGTAATTAATCAAATAAGCAAATGACCCAGCAAAAAAGCACAATGCCCCCCTGCAGTATTCAGTATCCAGATTTGCTAAAAATATACCTAAAATGTCTAGCTTTCAATAAAAAAATTATCAGATATGCAAAGAAACAGGAAAATGTAACCCAAACACAGGAAAAGTAGCAGGCAATAAAACTGCCTTTGAAGATATCCTGATGGTAGGATGGCAAATTTAGCAGACAGAGACTTCAAAAAAGCTATTATAAAGATATTCAAAGACTAAAAGAAGTCATGTTTACGAATTAAAGGAAAGTCTAATGATGATGCCGTATTAAACAGAGAATATGAATAAAGAGAAAAAATACTTAAAAGAAGCAAATTGAATTTTGGAGTTGAAAAGTAAAAAAGAAAAAAACCCAAATGAAAAATTTTAGCTGGCAGAGGAGAGAATCAGCAAACCGA
The DNA here is from genome assembly GCF_001698545.2 of Rhinopithecus bieti. Taxonomy (NCBI): domain Eukaryota; kingdom Metazoa; phylum Chordata; class Mammalia; order Primates; family Cercopithecidae; genus Rhinopithecus; species Rhinopithecus bieti. The sequence continues at coordinate 967,274 of NW_016804242.1, forward strand.
AGGTAGATCAATAGAAATTAGGCAATCTGAAGAACGGAGAGGAAAAACAATTAAAAAAAAAAACTTAAGGAAATATAGGGTACTATTACACACACACACACACACACAAATATGTGTAATGAGTGTAGCAGAGGTAAGAGGAAAAGGATAGAAAAAAATATCAAAAAATTATGTCTGGAAATTCCCTAAATATGAAGAAAAACATTAATTTTCACTTCCAAGAAGCTCAACAAAATCTAAGCAGGACAGATGGAAAGAAATAGATAACCGGACACATTATTGTCAAAATGTTGAAAGATAGATGCAAATCTTGAAAGCAGCACGAGAAGAATAAGTCACTGTGTACAAGGGAAGTGCAATAACATGAAGAATTAACTTATCAGAAACCATGAAGGTCAGAGGCATTGCAAGTCATAACCAAAGTGCTGAAAGTAAAAATAAAATCAAATAGAAAGATAATGAGAAAGGTTGGTGAGGATGTTGGGAAATTGAAACTCTCATGCTTCACTGATGGGAAGGTAAATGCAGCTGCTTTGGGAAACATTTCAGCAGTTTCTTTACCTGTTAAACAGATACCAATTCAATTCTAGCAATTCTACTCAGCTATGTATATCCAAGAGAATGAAAACATAGATCCACACAAACCTTGTATGTAAGTGTTCATAATAGCATTATTCATATTATTCATAATATCCAAAAAGTGTAAATGACTCATATGTCTATCAACTGATGATTGGATAAAGTATGTTAAATCCATAAAATAGGCCATTATTGGCCTATACAGAGGAAAAGTATTGATGTATGCTAAACACAGATGAATTTTGGAAATATTCTGCTAAGCAAAAGAAGCCAGTTACAAAGGACCACATATTATATTATTTCATTTGCAAGATATGTTCAGAATATGCAACTTCACTGATAGAAATAAGAATACTCACTGCCTAGCACTGCGGTTGAGAGTGGGCAAATGTGGAGTGACAGCTAAAGGGCAGGAGGCTAGGGAGAAAGAAAATGTTTGTTGTTGTTGTTTTGAGACAGAGTCTCACTCTGTTGTCCCGGCTGGAGTGTGATGGCACTGTCTCAGCTCCCTGCAACCTCTGTCTCCTGGGTTCAAGTGATTCTCCTGCCTCAGCCTCCTGAGTAGCTGGGATTACATGCGTGTACCACCACGCCTGGCTAATTTTTGTATTTTTAGTAGAGATGGGGTTTTACCATGTTGGTCAGGCTGGTCTTGAACTCCTGACCTCGGGATCCACCTCCCTTGGCCTTCTAAAGTGCTGGGTTTACAGGCATGAGCCACCGCGCTCAGCTAGAAAAGTTTTAGGGTCAGATTTTGTGGTGATGGTTATGCAATCCTGTGAATATACTAAAAATGTTTGAATTTTACATGTCAAATGAATGAATTGTATAGTATGTTCATTATATCTCAATAAAGCTGTTTAAAAGAAAACAATTGTGATCTATGAAGGCAATGGTATAGATTTGTTTAAAATTCACTTCTCTTTTCTGTAGTTCTTAATTATGTCCCTTTTATCCTATTTTTGTACCTCACTCCTGAGATATTCAACAGATAAAATTAATCACTATTTTTACTACTACTGTTTATAATGGCAGACAAAATTGAACTATTTTTATAAAAGGACATTTTCAATATATTGTCTACTTGGTTATCTATGTGCATTGAGAAAAGTCTAGCTTTATGTACATGATAGTCATGAAACTGATACTCAGGAAAATTGGTATTTCCCATTCTTTGGCTAGCTACAAACCAGATGTAATCATCTTATTACCTATTCCATAGCTCCCATAAAATACACGTTTACTCTCTTCTCAGAGGTAGACTCAGCTAGTGTTCAACATTTATGCATCACTTTGCTTTTAAATGGTCTATCTTTAGGAGTCTCCCCTAACAGCCATTATCAGGATCAGTGTTTATGAAATGTCTACTACCATTCACCTTGCTAGTGTCAAGGGTTGAGTCTATTAAGAGGGAGGAACAAATACGTTTTACAGGTATTTTTCCTGCATACCAAGGTCCCAAAATAATCTTGTGGGAGTCCTGGGATTAGCACTCACAGTTCTGTCATCTCAACTGCACCATAGTTTACTCACCTATATTGTTTCCCTGTAAGAAATGGTAAGCAGAAATATCTCACTGCACATAAGGTCTCTAATGTGTTTGTTGAGCTCTGCATATTTTAGCAAATTCTGAGGGTTACAGCTCTGTAGGTAAAGTCATGCCACCCCTAGGCCTACATTTCAACTACTTTGCCATCTGGAGCACTCCATCTGGAGTTCCTTTTACCAGTTTTTTTCATTCCATGCTTTTCTACTAATTCTTCCCTCTTTCATGTCTTTGCTATGTGGTGGACTCTACTGCTCGTAACTTGAGGAAAACAAGCAAATGTTATTTTTACTTTCTGGGAGGGTGATGGAGAGGCTGTTAACTATCAAAGTTTATGTTCTATTTTGCATACCTGAATTTTACAAAGTAATAATAAACCAGTTCCAACCCAGCTGTTGTTAGGACATTTTCCATATCTATAAATCGTAAATGTTTCAAAACTGGTGTAATTCTTCTTGTTAGAGACTGAGGAGAAGAGTAGGTGTGAAATTTTGTGAGCACAGGCAATATTTTCCTCATTCTTATCTTCCACATGATTGGAAAAAAAGAGACTGAAAGAAAATTCTATGTGCTAACCAAATTTTTTCCTTAATCTCTCTGAAAATGTACATGCATTTTCAAAACACGTTGAAGAAATAAAAGATGACCACATCTCCATAGCAACCCCTTTATAATATTAATATTCTTTCCTTGTTCCCCTTGCCAGCATGCATGTACCAACAGAAAGCGTCATATAAGACTCAAAATTGCTTAGGTTTAAAAAAAGTTTTCAGATTAAAAAATCCAACCTTGCTTTTTGTTAATAGCTGCATAGATGTTAGATTTTCAAAATGACAAGTGGAAAATTTTCCCATTTGCTCACATTAGGCCAACATATTTACTGTATCAACAATATGAATTTCCAATGTGTCAACAGGTTATTTTTAAGGAAGCTCTTTCATGAGATTTCTCTCTCTGCAGACTATGAATCATGCAAATTAACCCATCTCTAGAGATAGCTGAGTGTGTGTACATATATTTTCTGTGTAAAAAATTGAGGCTATAAAATGGTTTATCCCCAGAAAGGAAACTATAGTGTTCTGTGACTCTGTGTGTTTCAGTATGTATTGCTAGGAGGAAAAAATAAACACATATCAGCAACCAGAAATAGAAAGCTATATGCTTACACCACGGATAAAATAACCCATAAACCATTCCTGATTCAGCACCCAATATCTTGCTAGCTACATGCTGTTAAAATGTCTCCATATACCTAAAGCTATCTATCCTGGAAATATCAAACTTCTGTATACCATACATAAAATTATCAGGCAACATTTATTATTTTTTCACATTTTTTATGACATTTATTACAATCCAAAATTATTCATTTGTTGTCTCTCATTGCCTTCCCAAACCAGAGTGTAAATTTCACAGGAAAAGGGACCATATCTGTTTTGCTTATCCCTCTGTCCCTAACACCTTGAATAGTACCTGTCATACTGCAAGTGCTTAATAAATACGCACTGTAAAAATATTGTATGCATTTGGAGGGAGATATGGTAGGCTGGTTAGTCCATTATAGTACAACGCTTTACCATTAAAAAATAATTTATTAATGAAATCCATTTCCCCAATTTTCCTCTCAGAATATTTTTAATCTTAATTACTCAATTTGTGATTCACTAAGTTTATAAGTTCTTCTCAGATTTCAGACTTTTTGATACACACACATACATACACTCTGCAAGTGTAATTTTGGTAAAAGAATCACTGATACTGAAGCACAGAGTTTCAAACATATGTTTTCAAAACCTCCATCATCTTTCCAGTTGTTAAATTTCCCCCTAAGGTCTTATAAGATTTATTTTATTCATATTGGCTTAAACTTCTTAATTGCAAAGATGGCTACATGTATTTCTACATAGGCTATAATCTGATATAAAGTTTATGATTCTTGCTCCCTATCCATCCCTCTCCAACTCTCTTTTTCTCCTCTCTCCTCCCCATTATGGTTACATTAGAATTCGAATATTGCTCTCTTTTTTGCTTTTTTAAACTTTTTTTCTTCACTGCTTCATAAGAGCAGAGAAAGAAGATAGAATTACAGACCCATTTAATTTGCAGTTTATTAATGGCTTCTCTTACAGATATAGGTGACAGAAAATTTGGAGGAATTTGAGAACATATATGGATAAAAATGCACTATTTGACCATCATGGTCATAGATTCTCATGCTTATAGAAAATAGATTATTTGGATTAATTGTTTATGCCACTGTCCACTCCAAGGGAGCTCTATTTGGGCAGTGGCTGGGAACTATTCACACCAGTGATTAGTTTACCACTTGTGTTCCTTCAGGTCAGAACCAAATTGCTATCTACCAACTGTCAGGTGAAAATGTGCCAGAATAGATAGGTTTTCCGTTTCTCCGCCTCGCTGGCTTACCAATTAGATCAGTAAAGGATAAATAGTGAAGACCATTCAGAGGGGAATAGAGGATAGAAGAGATGACACTTGTGAAAAGGTGTTGCACCTCTTAGCACACAGATGGGGTATATGTATTTAGGTTTTGGCATTATTTCTCTCTGTTCAAACCTGCTGTTGTATCTGAGAAGGGTTATTTATCCAATGCTTTGTAGTTTAAATGTCCACTAGTGTCTCTAAAATTTATTAATGGTGGATCTCTTCCTTGACTGTGCATTAAAATCATTGGGAAGCTTTTACAATATAATGCCTGAGTCCCAATAAGGATAAACTGTATCTCTGGGGTAAGGATTTAGATACTGGAATGTTCTTTGAAAGCCTTCCCAAAATGATTCTATTAGAGAGTTAATATTGAGTCCTGCAGTTATGATATGGGAAAAATCTAACTTTACTTTTCCTATATGAAGAAAATAATTATCTCTCTGATGATATCCAGTTACTATATGAAGACTAAGAATATACCAAAGGAGGATCAAGATGATTGCCACTTACCGAGAACTCAGGCAAGTCAGATAGCTTGAAACTGCAATGGCATTAATCAGTTAATTTATCATGCTTGCAAGCAAGTAGGCATTGGTTCATTCAATACAGATTTGTTAATGGTCACAGTTTACAGTACTTGACATGGGTGAATAAGAAAGGAATAGATACAATACACTTGACTTTAATATCACGTTCAATTAATGAACATAGATATGTAAACAATTACAGAATCTACTTAATACAATGATAGAATTAAGTCTAAAATATATAAGCAGCACACAAAAGGAGTGATTAATTCTGTCTTCAGGGAAAGGAAGAGGAGAAAATAAGCTTCTTTTAGGTGGTAGTGGTTATGCTGAGTTTTGAAAATAAATATTAATTTCTAGGCATTCCAGTGAATGTGGTAGGAAAGGTCACTTCAGGAAGAGGGCAGCGTGTGAAAGGGCACAGATCATGACATATTTAGGGATCTAAATTATTTTTTTGCCATTGCAGAACCAAGAGTTATTGAAGTGGTGAGAGATGGATAGATAGACAAATTATATAAGACCTAACATTTTATATTAAAAAATTTGAACTTTATAGAAAATAAAGAATCAGTAAAAATCTTAACTCCAGGTGAGAGACATGATGGGACTTACAAATTGCTGGCAGTTTTGATATCTTTTCAGAAGGGGTGAGATAAGAAGTGGTGAAAAGTAGTTAGAAAGCTGTTTCAGCAGTCTGACTAAAAGTCAATGAGGCTTTGAATAATGCAAATTTTCAAAGTAAAAATAACTTTTTATAAGAATCACTCAAGATTTGGATATAGGAGATGAAAGAAAGAAACCCAAGGTGAGTCAGTCTTCTCTCCTCTTCCTCCCTTCCTTTCTTCTTCCCTTCCTTTCTTCCTCCCTTCCTCCCTTCCTCCCTTCCTTCTCCTTCCTTCCTTCTCCTTCCTTCTCCTTCCTTCCTTCTCCTTCCTTCTCCTTCCTTCTCCTTCCTTC